>NC_086325.1:53812733-54112733 GCF_036172605.1 Pelobates fuscus
TGAAGGTTACTGCACCTGGACCTGTCTTCAAGATCCATAATTTTTCATTTGCATTGAGTGAGTTAGAGTTCGAGCTGTTGTAGTTTATCTGCTGCACTATTGTGGGCCTTTATGATCTCCTTTACTTTGGTTTCAACATGCAGAGTGAGCCAACATGCAGCTCAATCTTGTCGTTTTTTTAGCTCATCAATTCCGGATTGCCATGAATGGATCAACTTACAGGGCAGTTTGTCCAAAGCATTTTGTGCAGGTTGCTATACCCAGAATGACCGGCACTATTGTGATTCGTCTTCTTCTGAGTGAAGAAATTTAGTTTATCAGCCATTTCTTGGTTTCTATGCTGTGCTGTGGGATGTCGTGGGATTTTGCTGCAGAGCTCTGGGCTTATGTGGCCATCTTCCTCCGCTTCCAGTTATTAATTATTAAAATAAGATAATCAGGGAGTATTAATAACACTTATTTGTCTGTGTATACCAAATGTGTTGCTACAGAAATAATGTATTATTTTATAGTTTAATGTATTATGTTGAAATAAATAATACATTATTATGAAATGTACTGATATATTTTATAGAAGTAAAATAAATATAATAAAAGTTATAATCAGAAGTATAGATACATATATATACTCCATAACACTGTACATTACAACCTCTGAGGTTGCAAAAAATTTAGAAATTTCATTGAAATTCTATTTTGTTTAAAAGTTGAGGCTCAGCCCCCTACCTTCCTCTGACGCCCCTGAATATATCTGTATTTTAACTTGTGGTCATAATACCCTTATAAAATAACTTGAACTGCACCAAAGTTGTGATGCCTATCCTTACATTTTACTATTGTTTAAAAAAAAATAGTCATAAAAAAGTTTGGAGACTGCTTTATTTTACATCGAACTATGTAAAAACAGCACAATTAACAGCTGACATCATATGTGTCTTTTACAGTGTGTATGGACAATGTGTAACCTTTGTCAAGACAATTTGTAGAAGATGCTGCCTACATGAGTCATGTTCCGTCGGTCATTGTCTATGTTCCTACACATGCAAAATATACACGTTGCGCAGTGGAGCTAGGATTTATGGCACAAAAAGCCCCCAGGAATGGACAGAGACAGTGTAGCAATGTTAAAGATTTATGTCAGGAGTACTAATGAGGATAGTAAAAACACAACAAACAAAACACAATGAGGATGGGTCCATTATACAAAAACATATGTTATAATGAAAAGAAGTTACGATGTATAAACAAAAACAAGTTAGGTTAGAAAACAGCGCAAAACTATAGATCAAGTAATGTAAATGTAAATGTAAAGACTCTTTGATCCATGCAGAAAGTTGTTTCTATCAGTTTGTAACTATTATCATTTATAATAGCAAATTGTATATTTTATTAACAACCAAACATTCTACAAGGAGAATTCAAACTACTGTACACATGGAGATTCTACCTCTAGGCAGATCTGTCAGTTTTCATTTTCAATAGCTGTTTTTTTCTAGAAGTGTAGATATGGTTGCGTGCCCATAGATTCATACATATTTTAATTCATATTGGTTAAACTCACCTACAAAGACGCAGACACAAGCAAAAGCACATTTTTTTTGGTTTAAATCTCACCCCTGCTTTATCCATCTATTAGCAAGCTTCAGTCCCAAACATGAACTATTCTTCGTGTGCCTTCATGTATAAAGATTTATAGGACAGAGGGGGTTTCTGGAGACATTATAACAAACCATCAAAGGTCAAGTGGTCTATAAATGTCTCCAGAATCCCAAGGAAGCATTATTTTCCCCTAATGCACAATTCATGTCTATGTAGCTTTTATATGATATGTTTTGTTTCTGTTATGGCTGAGGTTAGTGTGTTAGCGCCAAGGCTCATTTAATCATAGGGCAGCATTGGGGCATGCATGTCTCATTCTGACTGAGATTTATAGGAGGCGTAATCCCAGATCGTATCAGAATATGTTAGTGTAATCTGTTGAAAATATCAGATCTCCTTACATTAACAAAAAAACTTCATATATTCTAAATAAGTGTGGTTAAAAGTAAATAATTAAACTAGGTGTTAAAATATCAGCGGAGACCCCTGACCATTCAGCCTTGTACTGTTATTATGAGAATCTTTTTTTCCTTCTTTTCTCTCGTGCCTTACAAGTGTCAGTCTTGTGTCTCACAGTCAGGTCATATAATCGTCACTTTCTCTATGTCTGCCTCTAGCGATGGACCTCAGTGATTGAGCTGCAAGACTCAGCGTAGATATACATTTACCTGGTATCACTTTGAAACAGAATACAACTAGATTTTCTATTTTACCTTCCAGTAGAAGGTGTTTATATCCTCAAAATTGTGTCACTATGCTCTTATCCATTTCTTACATTTTGAGCTATTCCATGCACGTAAAATATTTAAGCTATATCCATCACAGTGGAAGGCGGCTAGAACCTAAAACAAAACAAAACAAAACAAAAAGCAAATCATCCATATGTGCGCCATGATCATTTTTTGATATTTCAATAATGTCCATTTATCAGATCTCTCATATATATATATATATATATATATATATATATATATATATATATCAGTATTTATTGCCTCTCTAAGAAACTTTCCTGACCCTGATAGACAAACAACACTAGCCTATACAGATCCATTTACTGTTTTTGAAACTTCAGAGTTTCATATCTCCACTTTTCCACTTTTCCACTCCACTGCAACAATCATTTAAACCAACTTTTAGAAAGACTGTTTCCTAACAGCGATCCCGATCTCAAATGTATTAGACCCTAGTAGCAGACCCATATTTTGTACTTCTGAAGAACCATATGGACTTATAACTGAACGACTTGCGTAATGGATTTATGAATCGGAGTTCTGGCTGTGGCACAAAAAATGAGTAAGATGATGAGTAAGGGATAGCCACTACATATTTTATTCATTGATCAAGGGAAAAGTGACCAGTAGATGGTAAAAAAAAGCAGAAAAAAAATAAAAATAAATCTATATTCATATATTGTATATGTAATAAATTGAACTAACATACAAATATAGATTTATAAATATATATATATATATTATTTTTTTTTGTGCTCCTTCTCTTTTTCCCTATATTGTTTCCTTTTTCTCACTTGATCTGTGAACCAAATGCTCCTATCAGTGTACTGCATATTTAGATTATATATCTTTATTGTGGAGTAAAATGATTAGCCTTTTTTTGGTTCGTCCAAATCTCTTCCTGAACTTTTATTTATGGATGATATATGAGCCTAACCGCCACACGAATGATTACCCAAAGTTAATTTTATTTTTGGACGAAGTGATTCGGTGGAACCAAATCTTTCCATCGTGTACAAGTCTAATGTCTATTCTGGGAACAGATAACCTACTGGATCTTCTTGGCATTTAAAAACATATGTCACATGAACCTAGATATTCCTTTTCTATAGCCTATACAATTCATCAAGATAAGATCTCTAAGCTGATTGCACAAGTACATTTACTTGCATTTCGGATATATTGACTGGCCTTTTGGGTGGGATCAGTCTGAAAGGGTCACTTTGTATTTTCACAAAATTAGCTAAAACTAGTTTGAGATCTGAGCTGGTAGCCACCGAAGGGCAAGCTAGTAAAGCTGTTGTCTGTTCTCTTGCATCCTGTTTCTTTGCTCTCTCTTAGTTTAAAGGGTTATCCAGACGTGGAACACCTTGCTCACGGTGCCTAAAGGGGTATCGACTATGCCTCACTGACGAGGCCTAACAAGGCTGAAAAGATCATCTGCAGTTCTCAGTATTGTCTTGCACCCTGTTTTTTTTTAGCTGCAAGAAGAGCTTTTACCAAATGCTGAAAATAGTTTTATAGTACACAATGTTTGCATTGTTGTATACTCTGCTCATGGTTTGTTGACACTGTATCTGCTTTTATTATGTTTGGAAAGCATTCATAATAAAAAGATTGATGAAAAGTGAGGACAGAATTGAACCACAACCTGAGCAATGTGTACTCTAGCTTTACACCTTGACTATCCTTTCCTTTACCATCTTATTACATACTTAAATGCTCCACTTGTGTACTTGTACTTGTATCTGCATGTATCTGATATACACTCCTTCCACATAACTAGTAATCATCAGTCAAATGTATGTCACATAGCGATTTACATTTTTCCTGTTTCAGATTTCTGAAGCCAGATTTTCATAAGTTTACAAATATTCTGTGGTCCGTTTGAATGGTGGCTTGATTTATGCTGTTGACTCATTTCCAGGTTTGAAGCAATTGTCCCTTAAGTGATTCAAGGAAATGATCAGGAATGCTTGGATGAGCTGATATTGCTGTTGAGAGGTTGATAAGTCTCAGTTCTCATTTTATTTCTGCGACTTAATTTTCAGTAAGGGTAAAATGTGTTTTAACAGACAAAAGTATTTAGATGTTACTAAGAAGTGTATACTTATTAAAGCGCAAGTTTCATCTACTTAACCATTCTACAAATAATACAACAGACTGATAGAGTTAAAGTGCGTTTTAATTAAGAAAGCCTTAAAGGAACACTATAGTCACCAGAACAACTACAGCTTATTGAATTTGTTCTGGTGAGTAGAATCATTACCTTCAGGCTTTTTGCTGTAAACACTGTCTTTTCAGAGAAAATGCAGTGTTTACATTACAGCCTAGTGATAACTTCACTGTCCACTCCTCAGATGGCTGTTAGAGATCCTTCCTGGGTCATGGCTGCCTAAAATGCATCCAAACATTCAGTGTCTCCTCCCTCTGCATGCAGACACTGAACTTTCCTCATAGAGATTCATTGATTCAACTCAGCTCTATGAGGAGATGCTGATTGGCCAGGGCTGTGTTTGAATTGTGCTGGCTCTGCTTCTGATCTGCCTCCTTCTCAGTCTCAGCCAATCCTATGGAGAAGCATTGTGATTGGATCAGGTCACATCTTCTGATGATGTCAGCAGGCAGCTTGATTTTCTGAGGCAAACAGCATGCAGAGCTACAGCTTCAGGCTTGAATACAAGTAAGATTTTGCCATATTTATGGAGGCATGAGGGGCCAAGGTGGGCTAGATGGTGGTTTTAACACTATAGGGTTAGGAATACATGTTTGTGTTCCTGACCCTATAGTGTTCCTTTAACTGTACACTAATGCCTACAATTAAAAAGATGGATTTAAGGTGGACCTGTCATGAAATAACTTAATTGAACTTTTGTTGGCACATTGCAGACCCAGTGGTGTCACTAGGCTTGGTGTCACCCAGTGCGGTAACTCACGGTTGTACTATGGTCGCCCAGGAGTTTGAACACGGGACTTGTTTGTTTTTAAAAAATATATATATTTTTTTTGCAGTGCATGAAAATATAACAAACGAGCATGTGGTACCCCGACGGTATTCCTCATTCTTTTTAAGTAAATATTTTAACAATAGGGTATGTGTTAATACTTGCACATTTTTATATGAGATTATGTATAGGTTTGACATTCTGATTAAACAACTTGGTAAGGTTTGGGTAAGAACCTTGTGGGGATTAAACAAGCTTGAACATGGAGCAGGTTAAATGTGTCTTGTTGTACAGTGTGAGGGTGCATGGGTCTGTGCACTTTAGGCAGCCCAGTGGATGTGATAGGTTGCGCTATACGGTTGCATGCTATATGTACTGTCGATTGTTATGCAGGTGCCTGTGATAGGATAGTTGAGGCAAGGCTGAATGTCGTGCATGGTATGTGTTACAGTGCCCCATGCAAATCGATATGGGGGTCATAGTAGTTTGGGCGACTGCGGGCTAATAAACAGTTTGTGCTGCATGGCTAGGCCCTCAGGTTGAAGGGTTGGGGCGTTATAAGCGCTTATAATGAGGTGGTTTTAGTATAGCATATTGGCAGGTGTGATAGCTGAGTCAATGTAAAGGTCATTGTGGTAGAGAAAATCATAGTTAAAGTGTATATGTCCAGTATATGTTGAAGTCCATTAGTTTCTTCTATTTTTCCTCTAAATGTCCGTAGGACTCCATATGGTGTGGGTCTCGCCATTGCCCCTCTCGTGCTGTGAGCATCCCAGTGAAGTATGGCCCAGAGGCAAGACAGCAGGACTAAGGCAGAACGAGTCTAGAGTCAAATCCTCTGTTGGGCACTCACTGGGGTGACATAGCCTGTGACGAGACCAATCTCGCCACATTGCATTGGAGGAGCCTGGTTGCCCGCCTGTTACCTCTGGACTATGGCCCTGGGAGATTGGGCCCTTTAAAAACAGCATTCGGCCATACCAGGGTGTATATCACTCATTCTGGCCCTTTAAATACTGTGGGGAAGGATTGACACTTTTTATATGGCACTTCGGATGCAGCCGAAGTTGCCGAAGTCGTCAAAGTCGTCAAAGTGGCCGCCATTTGACAAAGGAACACGTGGCGGCGGCCATTTTAATTCATGCGAACGTGGTCAGCGGTGTGTGCAACCAAATCTATGGAACTGTTTGCGGTTACCCAATTGCACGAACACTGCTGACCCGTACCTTCTTCGACACCGCGGCTGGAGACTAAGTCCCGTTCGAAGATTCGAACGCTCGTTCGAATGGGACTTAGTCATTTTCTCGGTGCAAAATAGACCAACCGCACAGCCCAAATCCAAAGAACTGTTTTGGGCATGAAAATGTGCTTGCGGTCGGTCATAAAGGACTTCCGGCTATCTTTTTATCTACTGGAGAGATTTGCATGATTTTTGAGAGTGTTTATGTTTAAAGTATGCTGAGTTTAAATATGTAATTATTATGGAGATTGGATGTATGGTTTTAAAGTTACGGTGTATGTGGAAAAACTGTATTTTTACTGTCTGTGATAATTATGTTAAACCATTGTGTTACATAATTGTATCACAGGCAGAGGGGAGGATTTTGTGTGTAAATGCTGGGAGTGTCTTCTGTAATGTACGTGTATGATTGGTTATTTTGTAACACCCTGTGGGTGGTCCTACCTAAGGGAAACTGTCATAAAAGAAGGTTCTTTTGGTGCCATTAAACAGACCACTGCTTGACCCTCAACTTGGAGCCTTGTCTCGTTCTTGGGGGGATTTACTGTATGCTGTTAGAGACTGATTGCCAGGAGTGTAAGCTGATTGTCTGCTTTTCCTGTTCATCTGGTAGCAGCTATTTGTGAGGTTCCAGTTCGGGAGTTGGAGTGCTATTTTGTATCCAGTTCGGGAGTTTGGTGTTCTGCAGTAGCTGTACCTGTATATCTGGAAGGGGAAGATCTACTAAACAATGGTTTAACCCCTTTATGCCTGGGGGTGCCGTTACATAGCCCAACTACTAAGTGAAACTGTAGCTTAAAACCAAAAAAAGTGAACTGTTGGTTTTTGGAGATTTTAATATTGATTGGCTGAATCCTAAAAATAATAAATAATTTTTTGCAAAAAATTAAAAACTCAGGCATTGGTGATCATCCGCTAACCTGGTTTCGATCGTATGCTTCAGACTGATTGCAATATGTGGCCATTTCTGATTACGCTTCCCTCCCTCTTCCAGTCATGTGTGGTGTCCCTAAGGCTCCACATGTATGCAGACAACATTGTAATCTACGCTAGTAAACCCAAGCTACCGCAGCTTGAGGCTGTGCTCCAAAACCAATTCACAGAGGTAGAAAAGTGGATAGCGGATAACAAACTCTTCCTAAACACTGACAAAACGGAACTTAAATTATGTAAACTACAAATTCAACAACTCTGTATCAGAACAAATTCTAATAGCACACTGACAGCAGTCTGCTCTTTTAAATATCTAGGTATGTTGCTAGACCCCAATATATCCTTTGTCATACACATTAAAAAAATCTCTTCAAAACTTTACCCCAAACTAGGTGCCCTGTACAGAAACAAATCCTCCCTAAGCCCTACAGTCAGCGACGTATCTTACACGAGGCAAACAAGGCATCTGCCTTGGGCGGCACTTTGCAAAAAGCCGCCCCCAAACGCCCAGTCAAATCCCTTGCTTGCCTCGTGTCCCGGGGGGCTCAAGAGCTGGCCAGCTGGCCACTTTTGAGCCCTCCCCCCCCCCCCCCAAGACTGGCGGTGGACAGTGAGGGAGCATACTCACCTGAGCTCTTTCTGCTCAGCTCCCCCCCCCCCCGCTTAATGAAGCCGGGAGTCGGAATATGACGTCAGACCGGCTCCCAGCATCACTAAGCGACGCCTACTCAGCCTGTCCGCCCCCTGCCTACCCGCCCAGCAGCCCTACTGGACAGGTAAGTCATCCAATCCAGCTCTCCCAGGGAAGCTGGGTAGATTTAAAATAAAAAAAATAAAAAATAATGTGTGTGTTGGGGGAAATATCTGTGTGAGTGTCTGTGAGTAAATGTGTGTGTGTGTGTCTGTGAGTGAATGTGTGTGTGTGTGTCTATGAGTGTGTGTGTCTATGAGTGTGTGTGTGTATGTATGTGTGTGTGTGTGTCTAAGTGAATGTGTTTGTGTGTGTGTGTGTGTGTGTGTGTCTCTAAGTGTGTGTCTAAGTGAATGGGTGTGTCTGTAAGTGAGTGTGTCTAAGTGAATGTGTGTGTCTGTGAGTGAATGTGTGTGTCTGTACGTGTGTGTGTCTAAGTGAATGTGTGTGTATGTCTGTGAGTGAATGTGTGTGTGTGTGTGTGTCTGTCGGTCAATGAGTTTGTGCGTCTGTCAGTGAGAGTGTGCATCTGTCAGTGTGTGTCCGAGTAACAGTGTGTGTCTGTCTATCAGTGTGTCAAATCAGTGAGTGTGTGTGTGTTTGTCATTGTTTGTCAGTATATATGAGAGTGTGTGTCTGTCAATGAGTGTATGTATCTATCAGTGAGTGTGTGCGCCTGTTAGTCAAAGTGCGGCCTTGACTGGGAGGGGTGGGGAAAATTTAAATTAAGGGGGGGAGGGGAGTGCTCGAGCACAGTCCTGCCTAGGGCAGCACAAATCCTAAATACACCACTGCCTACAGTAAGGAAACAGATGCTAATGCCGGTCATTGATTATGGGGATGTAGTGTATGCACCTGCACCGCAAACCCACCTTAATAAACTTAATACGTTATATAAATCATTCTGCCGCTTTTTACTAGACTGTAATTACTTTACCCACCACTGACATGTTAAAAGAGCTAAACTGGCTATCGCTGAAATCCTGACGCACCAACCTTGTGCATAAGAGCATTTCTGGGAAGCTCCCACCCTACCTGAGTAGAATGCTCTCCCCGGCTGTTCCCACCTCATAAAAACTCTGATCCAGTACTAGCACAATATTTTTCACCGCAATACAAAAATAAAGTGGCTTGATCCTCATTTTCCTACAGAGCAACGCAATTATGGAATAACCTCATTGACGCAGTCAAATCTTCATTCAATCTTCATTCAATCTATGGCAATATACTTCAGCACAGAATGCACCTGTCATAGTTGAATATATTTATTACCTGTTATGTATTAAATGTATATATGTGTGTATGTATATTATATTTAAATGAGTCCAGAAGAAGTTTGTTTGAGTAAAATGTCTCTGCACTGCCTGACAAAACTGAACAAACTAAGACAATGACAGATCCACTTTAACAACATTAAAATACATGTCCATCTTTATTAAAATTAACATTTGTCTCCAGTGTTTCAGAATGTTCTGAAACAATTCTTGAAAATCCTCTTATGCTCACAGTGTAATTATCCCAGCGAACATTTCAAAACCTATATTTGAAGCAACTTGCTACATATTATCAAAAGTCTGCAGTCCTCCTATAAGGGCAAGCAGGCGGGCATATATTAACACATGTATTATAAAAGCAAGAGAGCGCAAACATTCAATAACAATATTCTCAATCAATGGTTAAAATTATAGTCTCATACAATAGCAGCTGAGCACACAAAGAATACCCCAAAATTCTTGTGGTTAAAATGTATACGAAAAAAGTGCCAGCGCTTAGTGAATAATAGTGAAGTATAGATCTAGGAGGATGGGGATATCTGTCCTGTTTGCTCCACAAAGTATACTTCACTGTATTGAATACAAACTGGGACTCTATACATATAAGGTCGAATTTATATAATTCTTGGTACCCTAGATTATTTGTCTAAGGGGGTTATTCACTAAGCGCTGGAACTTTTTTCTTATATATTAACATATGATCTTATCAAGCTAATTAAAACTGGTAAGCACCTACAGACCATTGGTGGTAGGAGATGAATAATGGTGTACTGATGGAGGACGTACCTGCAAAATTTAAAGGAACACTATAGTCACCAGAATAACTACAGCTTAATGTAATTATTCTGGTGAGTAGAATCATTCCTGGCAGATCTTTTACAGTAAACACTGTCTTTTCAGAGAAAATGCAGTGTTTACATTAAAGCCTGGGGATACCTCCAGTGGCCACTTCTCAGATGGCTACTAGAGCTGCTTCCTGGGGCAGTGGCATTCAGTGTCTTCACCCTCTGTATGGAGACACTGAACTTTCCTCATAGAGATGCATTGATTGATGACCAGGGCAATGTTTTAAAATATCCGCCAATCCAGTGCTGTCCTATGGGAAAGTACTCTGATTGGCTGAGATCATCACTTCTAAAAAATGTCAGCCAAGGAGGCAGATTAGAATCCAGCAGACTGGAATAAAGGTAACATTTTACTATATTTAGGGGGCAAGGAAGGCACCAATGGAGCTAGATAGTGTTTTTAACACTATAGGTTCAGTAATACACGTTTATGTTCCTTACCCTTTAGTGTTCCTTTAACATGAAATCAGAGATGGCTTTAAAATAGCTGTTTGTGAAATAATTCCTTTACATTTATATGAAATCTTTCTCAGTTGCACACTGAATCATATGTCTGGTTGTATGGTTCTAATTGTAAGCTCCTATGAGTAGAGTTGCATTATTGCTATAATCTGTATGCTTTATTGAATAGTTGTACAGAGCTGCAGAGTATGTGCATATTGTTTGGGTATTTTAATTAATACTGTTCTAAAACGGTTATTAATGATCCCTATATGTCTTAGCCTGGAGCTTTTCAACGTCTGACAGTTCCTTTTTTCGGTCACTCCAATTAATGCTATTGCAGTGCTTACTTAGGTAAATAAAATATAAGAGAGAGGCCAAAACGTACTTACCTCCAATGCACTTCTGCTTTCTGTGCGATCCAGCCATCTTAAGTGGGTTTAGGTATCCCGCAGAAAAATTATTTTTAATAGTGTTTAACAGTTCTGGGGTAAGTAAAAGAACTTACCACCACTGTCGTCATGCGTACTTTGGGAATATACACAGAAAAGCCATATGAGAATTCCTCTAGTAATGCTGTATGTGCGCATGTGTTTGACATTGCAAAGGTTAATCTAATTTACGTGACAAGCTTGGGACATTGGCTCTGCAAAAAAAAAAGTGACAGTTTCTCTTTCAATGGAATATGCTGGAATATGTTCTTTTTGATAAAGACATAAAATCACAGAAAATCCTTCAGGTGTTTCAAAGAATGTAGAAATGTTTAGTAACTTGATTCTGCTTTGTTTCTTTGACTGTTAGTTTGCTGAATCAGAATACACATGTTTGGTAATAAAATTTACCTTCGAACCGCTGGGATCTTTTTGTTTTTTAGAGGAATAGAAGTGCATGTGTAGCTTGCATGATAGGACTGATATAAACAACATATTTTCCTTATCGCTTGGCTAAATCTGTATGAGGTCAGGACGGAAATATTTTTTTTCTCAAAAAAAAACAAAAAAACCTTTCACATTCTGGATTTAAATTCCATTCTAAGTTACATGGTATATATGGTATATATGTTTTGAAGGAATTTAAAATCTGTTTCAAATCATAATGAAGTGGATGAAGATGAGTTGGAGAAAAGCATTTATACGCGATTACTGAACATTTTCTGGAAGAAACGGTTAAATGTGAATCTGATAATGGTCACATTATTCTATTTAGTGTCTTTTAGTATACTGCGGATCATTTAACTAGAGGTTCCATATATTTCAAGAATATTAGATAAGTCAAAACTAGATATACGGGGTAAAGGTTATTTTGTTAAAGGGACACCGTAGGCACCCAGACCACTTCAGCTCATTGAAGTGGTCTGGGTGCTGTGTCCCTTTTGCACCTAGTGCTGCAATGTAAAACATTGCAGTTCCAGAGAACTGCAATGTCTACACTGCAGCACTAAGTCTGCCGTCAGTGGCTGTCTACTAGACAGCCACTGGGCGTGCTTCCGGTATCGTAACTGACTTATGGTCTGTTATCTGAAGCTGGACGTCCTCACGCTCTGCATTAAGACCTTCAGCGTCAAATTTTTCCCCATAGGAACGCATTGATTCAATGCTTTCCTGTGGGGAGGTCTAATGCGCTGTGGCATTTGCCGCGCATGCGCATTAGACCCTGCTCGTCGCGGGACGGATGAGGGAGCGGAGCTTCAACCCAGCGCCGGGGGACATCAGTGCTGTGATAAGGTAAGTAAATAAAGGGTTCTTTATCTTTTAATTTTCTGGGGAGGAGGTGTGCGAGTGAGGGGGGAGGCAGAGGGATCGGTAGTGCCAGTAATACAGCTTTGTATTACTGGCACTACAGTATCCCTTTAAAGTTAAATCTAAATCTACAAAAATCTAAATTACGACATTTATAAAGTTTTAATCATGCGTCTGTATTAACTATATTGAAAAGGTTTTAGAGGTTTTATGGTACCCCTTATCTTGTAGGTTTAGGACAAGATCTGAGATTTTAATGTAGAAAAGAATCCAGGCACTCCATTGGAGTGCCTGGATTATTTTCTACATTTATATTTGATATTCGGTCCCTTTGGTACTGGGGCTTATCCAGCCTATTGCACCCAGGATTCCAGGACAAGGGATAGTGTGCATTTCCATTATCTATACATGAAGATCTGAGATATTAGCATAAAAGTAGAAATGCCATTTTTGTCACAATCAATAAGTGTGACAAACATAAATAATAAATAATACAAAATGGCCAAATGCATTAAAACCCAATGTTCTGTACTACGTGTTAAAGAGGGTCTCTTGAGTTTTAAGTGAAAGATTTATGTCGCCAGTGGTGTATTTTGTATTTGTGATGCCCTAGGCAGGACTAAATTCAGGCACCCCCTGATCTAAATTTGCCCCACCATTTTGTGTCAAGGCCAATTTTGATTGACAGACACACACCCTCATTGATACATGCACTGACATGCACTCACTGATAGAGACAGTCATTTACACAGACATACCGTTTAGCCAACACGCACTTTCACTGACAGACACACACTGACACACCCACTCACTGACAGACACACACTCTATGATACAAATACAATGACATATGCTCAATAACAGACACACACTGACACACACTCACAGACACACACATCCTCATTGATATGTGACACACTCTGACAGATACACGCACATTCACTCACTCACAAACATACACTGACAGCTACACACACTCACTGACAGCTACACACACTCACTCACTGACACACACACACACACACACACTGACACACACTCACACACATTTTCTCATACACTCCCTAATTAGTAACATTGTTTTTTAATTTAAATCCACCCAGCCTCCCTACCTTTGGGAGAGCTGGAGTGGATCCTATCCTATCCCCGGCATCACTCAGTTCCCTCGCCGCCTTCACTGACTGCCACTCAGCCAACACAGCTTGGGCTTCCGGTGTCATGGCTGTGTTGGCTGAGTGGCACTCAGTGAAGGCGGCGAGGGAACTGAGTGATGCCGGGGCCTGAGTGACGTCATATTTCGGCTCCCGGAATCACAGAAGCACACCTAAAAGAGCAAGAAAAGCTGAGGACAGCGCTCCCTCGCCGCCTGCCTAGAATATGAGCGGTTTAACACCTCAGGGAGCCCTAAGGTGGCCATCTTTTGGGCCCTCCCAGGACACAAGGCATTTGAATGAGCGCTAGGGTGGCTTTTTTTGCTGCCCCTCTGAAACTTCTGCCCTATGCAAATGCCTTGTTTGCCTCATGGAAAATACAGCACTGTGTGTTGCCCTATTTTATAATTGTAAAGTGCTGTGGAATATGTTGCCGCTATGTTAATAATAATAATAATAATAATATTAATCTCTCCCTCACAAATCTACAATATACATTACTGAAATGTGTCTTCTAAATGATTAGCCAATACTGCATGGCCACTGTGGTTTTTTCATTGAAGGTCAGTTTTCACATTTTTAATTAGAACCGGAAGTTTCTACTTATATACACTTCAATTCAGGATAAGCACTTTATAGGGTTGTTTTATTTGATCTAGATCAGGGGTGCCTAAAAGGTAGATCCTCAGATGTTGTAGAATTACAACTCCCATGATGCTGTGCATGCCTTTTAGAATGCTTTTAGAATCACAACGCAACATGGAAGTTGTAGTTTTAAAACATCGGGGGATCTACCTTTTGGGCACCCCTCAACTAAATTGTTGAGCACTGCATTACAAAATGGATGCAAATTTAGCATTCGTAGGGTTTTTCATTTAAAGTTACAAAATATTTTAATAATTATGTACAGATTTGGAGATTTTGTATGTCTAATCACAAAATCAGCCATTAATTTATGAGACTGAAAAACTAGCAGTTTATTAAAAAAACTCTTCAGATGGGTATTAATAGGGTTTGGAAACGTGTTCAGTATTAGTGGAATGATCTGGAGCCCTTTGTAAAATGATCAAGTTAGATATCTTAAAACTTCATTCATTCGGAAATATGGATAGCAGGCCAGGTTAAGGGTTTTGGTAACAAATTAAAAATCTATATTTTTCCCCCCAGATCTGAGAATCGTACAGTCACACATTACTCCTAGTAATTTTTGGAGGTTTTCCAGGAATCAGAAAGCTTTGGAAAAATGTTGGTTAAGGCTTAATAACAGAGTTTCTAAGTTTGCATTGGCTAAGATCCCAGTTAAGACACCGTGTCTTTGAAAAAAAAAAAAAAAAAAGGTAGCACATTTAATCAGGTCCAACCTCATCTTTCGTAAATAAAATTAAAGTTAATTTGTTTCATTTACAGTCGTAAGAGAACAATCCATAGATCATCTTTTGTGATTATACCTCATTGATTTTAAGGGGATAAGCACATGAATTTGTGGATCTCCTTTAAAACCATAATTAAATGCATTGGAGATTCATATTCAAGTTAAAACAGGGGACATATACTAATCTAGTTATGCAAGCCATATAGTCTTTTTACAGGATTAACGGTTATGCTACTGGGAGGAATTACAAAAAGGAGGTGGTTAGGATTGAGAAGAACTTTCTCCAGTTATTCTCAATCATAAATGAAACAATATATTGACTTACTAGTAAAATGCCAGTATATTTCTATAACGAAGAGAATATGTTTTCATTTCAAACGTCATGCAGTAGCTGTTTGTTTTAATGATTACTACTTGAAAGCATATCTAATGCAACGATACCATAATTTAGACGTTAGGTCTATTCCTTCCATGACGTCTCATACTTTACACGATGAGTCACTTATTACAGTCACGCTTAGGGGAGCAAATGTTAACTGACATATGGATAACACAAGGGATGAAGTAACACAGGATTTATAATAAAGCCATAGTACATGGTGTATGTGAGTCCTTTGGAAAAAAAAAATAAACATTAAAATAGTCATGTTTCCTTAATATTGCCAGAATACAGTTTTCTCTGTAATAGTAAATGCATCTGTTTCTCCTTAACAATGGGGATTAAGATAGGTTACTTGTAAATCAAAGTGGTTTAACTCAGATTATCAAATCTTCCTACCTCATGCAATACACCCAACCAACCATGCTATTTCTTCATTTTAGCTCGACGCTTTTTGTGTTTATTTTTCGTGGGGGCACATAATATCTTGTACGTGATCCCCAACATTGACCTTGCTAAAATATAGTATCTCTTTAAAATATAATGAAGATCTTCACTAATAGCTATCTTGTGCCCCTGGTCGGGTTTCATATAATATATTTAAATAAAAAGTAAGGTAAGAACAAATAAAAAAAAAAAAATCAACATAAACAATACTCTCAATACAACACAAACAACAATACTATTCTTGGAAGCCGAGGAGTTGTTCTTCTTACATAAGAAAAGTGTGTGCGTAAGGTTTCCCAAAAGCCTCAATATTCACAAAAAGAAAAGAAAAGAAAAAAAACAATAATTAGTGTACCGGTATTTGTAATTAAAAAGCCACATGGAATCATTGGTATTCCATTTTCTATGGCTTGTAATTTTGACTAGTCTATGATTACAGCTGGGCTTCCTATGGCAACCTACAAACCAGAAGTTGCCTAATCTTGCGCATGCTCCCAGAGGCCAACATGAGCTGACAATATGCCTCTTTCATACATCTACATCAGTAGAGTATCTGCTAATCACTGGCCCCATATTACAGCATAGCAGGATTGTCCCCATATCTGCAAATGATCTCTTAATTGTACAATTGTTATTGAAATATTTACATCTACTTACTGCTGAGTCAGACGTATTACCCTACATGGCAACATTCACTTGGTTATTTGGTATTTGAGAGCTTTTTAAGCGTTGTACGAGATGTTCTCTAGGCATGTGGAATGCCAGATAAATGTTGTTTAGGCATCTGTCAGCTGTGTAATTTTCCCTGAATGCTGAAATAGTGTCAATTTTTAAATCTGCAAAGCTGTGCTCAATTCTGTGCCAGAATTCATCATGAATAGACCTCATTGTCACTCCCTGCTCACAAAGCTCAGTAACTCAAAACGCAATATTTTTTGACTTGCATTCTGTCTGACACTATAACATGATTACTTTTTCTTTGAAAAGCATGATATAGTCTTCATCATTGCTAATTAGATACACTGTGTAACCTGGATCCGTTAAACCAGATAGGATGGGAAACTATTGGTTGGTCACTGTAATATACTGTAAGCTTGTATACACCAAAAAGGCGTGACATATTTAATATGCTAATATAAGAGCAACGCTGGTAAAACTTTTGAGCAGCTGCTGAGACTTCATATTACACATAAATACACAGAAGTCAAGAGAACATGTTGAACTTTGGTATTTCCTGTCTCACACATACTGTATTTGTTAAACAGAATGATATATATCTGTTAAAACAATATCAAATACACAATAAAATAAGGAAGGTTTCAATTAAAGGAACACTGCAAAGCAGAAAAAAATATTATTTTAACAAGTTAGTAGATATACCCCAATTAAACCATTCATGCATTTATTGCTGCATTTTTTTTAAAATCTAAAAACATCTTGCAAAAGCCTCAGATCTCTTGCCTGCAGCCTTTGCAAGCCCCACCTTTTTACCCAGTCCAGACTTTCTGTGGCTGACCAATCACAGATTTCCCAATGCAGCTCAGTGAGAAGTCTTTGCAAGGTAGGTGCTCTGGGCAATTACTGCCTCTTGAATATAGCTCCACTATCAAAAAGTAACTGGACGAGCTGTCGGATTGACATCCAAGGGGGGGGAAGCTAACAAGGTTAATTTATAAAAGTGACAATATCTATTGAAATCTGCCCTTTTTGTAAAATGAATTATATAGAACACACTCTTCACACATAAAGCACTTCAGTTAGCTAAAGTGCTTTAGGAGTTTGAAGTGTCCCTTTAACTACAAAAAAAAAAGATGAAATATGAATATACTTTTATATTCTAGTTACCTTGCACTGTTACTCTAAGTGGCAGTATTGCTTCCATGGAATGCTAAAATAGCTTATGTATACTATAAATAAATCACAGTGTGACGGCACAAACAACACATGCAGCTAGACTATGGCTAGATCATGTAGGAGAAGAAATAGAAGTATTAGTAGGGGGATATTATTATTATTATTATTGCCATTTATTTAGCGCTAACAGATTCCGTAGCGCTTTACAATATTATAAGAGGGGGATATAACTCTAAATAGGACAATTACAAGAAAACTTACAGGAACGATAGGTTGAAGAGAGATTGAAGAAAGGCAAGCAGTGACCCGTTGCAGGACGGCAGAGGAGAAGTCCGGGGAGGAGAGATATATCTGGGTGTCATCAGCGTACAGGTGGTACTGGAATCTAAATGAGGTAATAAGTTTGCCAAGAGAGGCAGTATAAAGAGAAAATAGAAGGGGACCAAGGACAGAGCCTTGGGGGATTCCAACAGGGTACAAGGGGAGGAGGTATCATTAGAAAAGGAGACACTGAATGAACGTTGGGAGAAATAAGAGGAAAACCACGAGAGGACAGAGTCACAGAGACCGAGTCATTGGAGAGTTTGAAGAAGGAGAGCAGGATCAACGGTGTTAAAGGCAGCAGAGAGGTCAAGAAGATATCTGTTGTATTGTGGGGATAGCGGCTGTAGTGAGTGGATATGGGTGGCATTTAGTGCCAGGGACAGGGAGTTCTGATTCCTGTTAGTCAAGTGGTAAATGTTGCTTGTCCCCAGTTGAAGCAGATTGTTCCCTCTGCCCGGCCCCCAGGGAAAGTATCAGAGCATTGCTAACCCACTGTAGAAGGAGCAGAGAACTTTGTTTGGAGCACTTACTCTGGTGCGCAAACCCCCGGATACACCCCTGATGTTGATTGGTAGGATCAGCATTTTCCAATCTTAATCGATGCAGCTTCACTTCCACTTCCGGACTTATCTGTGCTAAAGTGAAGTTATTTTATTTGAGTGTTTTTATATGTTAACAACAAAGAAAAAAAAATAATGTCCCTTGGCATTGAAAGAATTACATACATTCCAACTTTGACCGCTGTGAGAATCGGGACGGGTCTTCCAATGGGGCAATGACGGTGAATGAAACTTGCATCACTGGTAATGCCCATGTTTGGAGGGCCCACATGGAAAGTAGACAAATCTCCTCACTAAATGGGGAATGTGAGCCTTGCTTCATGCATGTCAGTCTTACAGACATCCCCCCGGCCAGCCACCTACACAGAGAGAGCAGTGAAGTGCTCCATGCATGTCCTAGTGTGCTGTGCTTTCCGAGGCACATTCTCTGGTGTCCTGGGATGCGGGACAACAGGTAAAAAAAAATCAGGCTGGTGGGACAGGACCCTGAAATTAGGGCCCTGAAAAGCAGGATAGGTGTGGGTATTGAATTAGGGTATACAGACACTGCACTAATTGAATCTAAGCATATTGTTTAAGTTTGTTCAAAAAAATGTATTAAAGCAAGATTTTACAAGAAAATATGTTGCCAGGATGAGTTAAAGCCTTACTAAAACCCGTATGTCCCAGCTGTGTATCATACACACCAGTGAGATGTGACATTGAGTACATAGGTTTACATACAAATTTCATAGGCCTCTGTTTTCACACCAGATCCAAGTGACTTTCTTACAAAACTGTGATCAGCAGTTTTCTTTTCAAAATAATTAATTTGTAAAAAATCAGGCATGAAAAGCATCTTTCATCTCTCAAACTCCTACCTTTAGCTAATTTAACACCTATGTAGCCCCGCTAATTTACATCTGTCCATGGCATGGCTAAGCTCAGTCTGTGGATGCAGAACGAGGTAGAAGAGGTGTTATTTATACATTATCATCTTTAACCTGCTACGCCTCAGTTTCCCGAGTGTTGTCAAGTTTCAGGATGCTATACTGGGCTGAAATAATGTCCAGGACTTGGAATTCTCCACTTCAAACCAAGAATCGGAAATATGCAGCTTGACTCTATTCCTGACACATAGAGTCATTTTGTTATTTCTATCCAATACATTATTATTATTATTGGCATTTATAAAGTGCCAACCTCTTCTGCAGTCCTTTACAATATTACAAAGTGGGGTTTAACACCAAATGAGACAAATTATTACAAACTGTTTAGGAACAATGGGTTAATGAGGACACTGCTTGAATGGGCTTACGATAGAACCTGTTTTTATAGCAAGGGACACCTTGGATCTCGGGTACCAAAGCACTGTTACCTGCAACAGAGAAAGAGGTGGGGTAGGGGGGAATTCAGGGCAAAAACATTTAACTAGGCCATGATTTATTTTTTTAGAGAGAAACTGCTTCAATAAGACTTCACAGGTGTGTCCCATGAATCTCCATGACAAACTAGTCAACAATAGATACATCAAACATACAACAGACTACCTGGAATTGAATAACCACGTTTCATTAAACAAGAATAGGAATATACAGTTTAAATTCCTATAACCAATGTTGAATCAGAATATAATAACATTGCTGTCAATTACCTTGTTATTAGTTTTAATCACATTTGTAAAGTGTGGAACATGATCCTATGTCGACAATATTAATTTTCCCCAAACTTTCTTAAAAACGTCGAAAGCTATTTAATAATTCTAACGGTATCTCTCGAAAATCCATCTTTTCATATTTTTGTTCTGCAGAGCTCTTTACTTCCCATTTATTCTATAAAGAATTTGCTCTAAATCAATGATGTGATATCATTCCAAAGGTACACACTGCAGTATTACTAATAAAATTAACTGCTACGTGGATATTTCAAAAGCTTTTTTTTTTTTTGCTCTATAAACCTTTTGATTAATGTTTTTTTTTTCTTTAGCCTTTGTGTATTCCACCAAAACCGAAGCAAGTTTCCATAAGATGATTTAGAATAAATGTTGTTGGCAGCAACAATACTGTTTAATCCTCCTGCAGATAAGCTTCCACCGTAATATTTAGTTCAATATAGGAGCTGTGTGTCTTCTGTGTATTTGTTCTGTCTACTGTATCCCTATTTTTATTGTGTCTTCATACATAACGAACATCACTGGCATTTCATGCAGTGTGCTTGGCAGCAACATAATACATTTTTTCCTAGCAGCAGTTTTGTGATTTGTATCACGCTAGCCTTGTATATTGGATGTGTCCATCGCAGGCTTTTGTGACATCTGGGAACTGGTTGTGGAATGGGGTGATAGGATCGGGGACTTGTGAGCCTGACATTTTAGGTTCTTAGTCTTAATCGTTTAGATCACATTATTGTCAGTTAAGTCTTTGTAACATAGCGTAGTGCTTTATTCTAACGTGTAGCATTATGTTGTACATTGCTATCTAGCATAATACCAATCAAGTCAAACTACGGAATTGTAAGGGCTGTGCTTCTGTTATTGTGGTTACAGTTTTTTTCTTTTTTTTTTATTAGTTTTATAACATTGTGTAAATGCAAATAATGGCAAAATACAGCCAGCTACGGTCTTAAAAACTTTTTAAAGAGACACTATAGGCACACAGGCCACTTCATCTTGTTGAAGTGGTTTGGGTGCAGTGTCCCTGTTTCCTGAACCCTGCAACGTAAATCATTGCAGTTTTAGAGAAACTGCAATGTTTTCATTGCAGGATTAAGACTGCTTTCAAGTGGCTGTCTACCAGACAGCCACTAGAGGTGGTTCCTGCTGTTTCATGTCAAGACACTGACCATCCTCACGCTTTCCATGAGGATGTCAGCGTAAAGTAAAACCCTATAAGAAATGTCCAATGTATGTGTGTGTGGTGCTTGCCACACATGCCCATTCAATTCTCACCTTCGGCAGACGTTGGAGGAAGAACGCAACCCAGCATTGAGGAACATCAGCGCTAGAATCAGGTAAGTGAAAGAAAGTTTTTTTTTTTTTAACTCTTTCATTTTGAAGGGTGAGGGAAAGGGGTGGGGTGGTATAGAGACACTATAGCTTTAGCAATGTATCTTTGTATTCCCTACACTAAAGTGTTCCTTTAAGATAGAGAGTGTGTTTGAAATAAAAATAAAAAAAAATAACTTTTTAATAGAATTCTGAAGATTTGTGAGTTTTGTTTTGTTTGATAAATAGTGAATTACCAATGGCAAATTTTAAACACTATGGAAATGTATAAAGCTTAGCTGTTTTGCAATATGATTATTTCAGACCATTTACAGTTACTAAGCTAATTATTCAAAATTCCTTAAAACATAGTCAGAATAATTTGAAACTATTTTAGGTAAATGTTTTAAAGCATATTCATAGAATTTTTTTATTTCAGAAATTTACAAAACTATCTTTAATATGATGAGGATGAATAGTGAATAGGATACCATCAATCCAATATGGTATCAATACCCCACAAGGGCCATTTATGATAGGTTAAGGTAAAACACTGTAAATCCCTTACCCACCACAAATTGGTGAAGAGATGGGGAAACCATTTGTAATAAGAGTTACATTTCCCATCACTAGTTAACAGCCCCATATATCAGAAATAAAAGAGGGAATGAGAGATAGCAGGAACCATTGAGTTGGTCACCTGTAGGTATATGGATTCCTCTGGATCCCAACTTTCATTATTTAGTTCTCCTTTTGAGGCAATTGGATAGAGTAAAATGCTGCAATGCGAATGTGCGAATATATAAGTATGAACTGAGACCCATGAGCTGCCTTTGGGCACATTGCTAAGTCAGTAAGTAAATAAATAATACAGGGAGTGCAGAATTATTAGGCAAATTAGTATTTTGACCACATCATCCTCTTTATGCATGTTGTCTTACTCCAAGCTGTATAGGCTCGAAAGCCTACTACCAATTAAGCATATTAGGTGATGTGCATCTCTGTAATGAGAAGGGGTGTGGTCTAATGACATCAACACCCTATATCAGGTGTGCATAATTATTAGGCAACTTCCTTTCCTTTGGCAAAATGGGTCAAAAGAAGGACTTGACAGGCTCAGAAAAGTCAAAAATAGTGAGATATCTTGCAGAGGGATGCAGCACTCTTAAAATTGCAAAGCTTCTGAAGCGTGATCATCGAACAATCAAGCGTTTCATTCAAAATAGTCAACAGGGTCGCAAGAAGCGTGTGGAGAAACCAAGGCGCAAAATAACTGCCCATGAACTGAGAAAAGTCAAGCGTGCAGCTGCCAAGATGCCACTTGCCACTTGCCACCAGTTTGGCCATATTTCAGCATCACTGGAGTGCCCAAAAGCACAAGGTGTGCAATACTCAGAGACATGGCCAAGGTAAGAAAGGCTGAAAGACGACCACCACTGAACAAGACACACAAGCTGAAACGTCAAGACTGGGCCAAGAAATATCTCAAGACTGATTTTTCTAAGGCTTTATGGACTGATGAAATGAGAGTGAGTCTTGATGGGCCAGATGGATGGGCCCGTGGCTGGATGGGTAAAGGGCAGAGAGCTCCAGTCCGACTCAGACGCCAGCAAGGTGGAGGTGGAGTACTGGTTTGGGCTGGTATCATCAAAGATGAGCTTGTGGGGCCTTTTCGGGTTGAGGATGGAGTCAAGCTCAACTCCCAGTCCTACTGCCAATTTCTGGAAGACACCTTCTTCAAGCAGTGGTACAGGAAGAAGTCTGCATCCTTCAAGAAAAACATGATTTTCATGCAGGACAATGCTCCATCACACGCGTCCAAGTACTCCACAGCGTGGCTGGCAAGAAAGGGTATAAAAGAAGAAAATCTAATGACATGGCCTCCTTGTTCACCTGAGCTGAACCCCATTGAGAACCTGTGGTCCATCATCAAATGTGAGATTTACAAGGAGGGAAAACAGTACACCTCTCTGAACAGTGTCTGGGAGGCTGTGGTTGCTTCTGCACGCAATGTTGATGGTGAACAGATCAAAACACTGACAGAATCCATGGATGGCAGGCTTTTGAGTGTCCTTGCAAAGAAAGGTGGCTATATTGGTCACTGATTTGTTTTTGTTTTGTTTTTGAATGTCAGAAAAGTATATTTGTGAATGTTGAGATGTTATATTGGTTTCACTGGTAAAAATATGGACTTTATGGACTTTGCTTCTAGTAAGACTAGTGAAAGATTGCCGTTAGAATGTTGTTTACTTGATACACAAACAAGGTTGTTCATTAAAGCGTGAACTGCATGGCATTGTATGTTAAATAAAACTGAATATCAGATTTTAGGCCAAAATAAATATTTTTGTTCAATATTTACAGATGAAAATGAAGGAAAGGGACCTCAATTAGGAAAAAAGACGGAGTAATTTGTTACATGTGAGCTTACAGGGGAAGAAGTTCAATTTCAGCTGTTTAAAGTAAAGACAAATACATTGTTAAAAGAACTTAGTGGTGCACTAGCAAAACAGTTAGCTGATTTATTTACTCAATCATTGTTAACGGGAGTAGTCCCAGAAGATAAGAAATTCACAAGAAAGGTATTAGGGAGGAGTTGGGCAACTATAGACCAGTAAGCCTTACTTCAGTAGTAGTAATGGAAACCATGTTAAATGATAGGATTGGTAAACATCTAAAATCTCATGGATTTCAAGATGAGAGACAACATTGTTTTACTTCAGCGGGATCATGCCAAACTAATCTTATTGAGTTTTTTTGATTGGGTAACTAAAATAATAGATCTGGGTGACGCAGTAGACATTGCTTACCTAGATTTCAGTAACGTTTTTGATACTGCTGCACATAGAAGGCTTTTTAATAAACTGCAATATTTGAGTTTGGTAGGGATGTGCATGGGCAAAAATCTTGGTTTGGTTCGGAAATTCTGGTAAGTAAAAAAATTTGGCCCCTCTCCCTCCCACCCCTTTAGTTAAAACCCCTCGGCCTACTCTACTCCCCCCCCCCGATGTCAGCCAGAGGGGGAGACCTAATGAGCATGCCCGGTAATGCCTGCGCATGCGCATTAGACCTCCCCATAGGAAAGCATTATTTAATGCTTTCCTATGGGGATTTTGGCGACGCTGGAGGTCCTCACATAGCGTGAGGACGTCCAGCGTTGCTTAAAATACTTTTCGTGTTCTGATAGACAGCCACTAGAGGAGGACTTAACCTTTCAATGTATATATTGCAGTTTATGAAGACTGCAATAATTACACTTGCAGGATTAAGGGTAGTGGGAGCTGGCACCCAGACCACTCCAATGGGTAGAAGTAGTCTCGGGGCCTGGAGTATCCCTTTAAAGTGGGCTGTAGGGGTTAATATCAAACCTTTCATGTCAAGAAATACCCTCTCTTCAAGTGTAAAGTATGAAGTTTAATCTTACATAAGAAGGCTTGCATGTCTTAGACAACCAGTTTACCAGGAAGCAACAAGAAAACTATTGTATCTTGGTGGACTTCTGGGTTACTTTGGATGTCCACACACAACTGGTAATGTGTTGATTATCTGTTTTCTAACAACTAGAAGTAAGGTATGGATGTATCTGATGTATATCATATTCACCGAAAGGATAATAATTTGTAGAAACTCAAACTAGAAAACCTGCTACAAAACCTGATTTAAAAGAAAATACTGGGATGTCTATTGACATCATTTATCTTATCTCACTTGTCTAAACATGCACTAGTCTACTATTATCTCGCTCTTAGATGGATCTGCAAGCACCTATCCTCTTTTGCTAAATACACACTTAGTAGTTCTCATTGAAAGATGTAGTCTATGCATTTTTAGGCTGACCCTTTTTTTATGTCTATGAATTTAATATTTTAATATTTTGGGAAAAGCTTTTCAAAGTATTCATTATTTTTGGATAAACGTTTAAAATCTGTTTTTTTTTCTCAAAATATTTAAATATAAAAAAATTGCATATATATATATATATATATATATATACAAAAAATGAAATAGTCCATGCACTCTTGCTCAAAAAATAAATAGTATAAATGTTACTTGCCGGGTGCCACTTCCCATGGGGTTGTAGATAGAATCAAACCAGGAATAATTGGGTTGCACTCACGGTCTTGGATAAAAAGTTATAAATTTATTCCATAAATTGATGCAAAATCGACGTTTCGGTCCTCTCAGGGACCTTCCTCAGGATCAAATGACATACATACATACAACAAATATCGCCTTTATATAGCTATAAAATTAATACTTAATTGACTTACCCCAGGTGCAAAGAGTTCAACCGCGGCGTTCTCCATTCATAATTGCGCATGCGCGAAATAGACGCGACCTTCCATAACCCGGAACTTCTCCGTAATGACGTCACTGAACGTCGTTTCCCTGGTTACGCGGTATGCGTTACCTAGGGAACTATTCTACACAGGAAAATCGCTTGCAGGTTATACTCCGTGCACCTTGGGACCAGATCGAATAAACAGACAATTTAAATATTTGATAAAAGGACTGTATGTTATGCTATTAAAGGATACTACATTAAACTAACATTATACATTATGTATTTTAATACAACTAATGAATTAACATTGTACAGTATGTATTTTAATACACCTAATGTCCTTCATTTACTAAATAATAAAGAAAAAATAAAGAAAAAATTACTTGTGATTCCTCCATATTAATATATGATGTACACCTGGATAGTGCTTGGATTTGTATGCACGCCTGCAAAAAGGGGCATACTTAACTGTCAATATACAAAATAATAATTAAACAATTAAAAAATCACTAACTTTGCAATAAGTATGTAAGCAATCTACAAATGTATTCAAAAAATAATCAAAAATATTACTATATAGTGATGAATTGTGTAGTGACTTATAATAAATAATATACAATGTATAGGCATCCCTGTATTAATCGGGGATTACGTGCAAGTTTTATTAAAGCTAACTCTCATTAACTTTGTGTGTTGAGTGCCAGTGTTGGAAGAACCTTGTAAATGTTATTCAGTGTTCCCTATATAGTAGCAGTGCATACAGTTATATGACCGTCTCGCTGGATATACTGTGTGGAATATTTTCTTCATTTAGATTAATAGTACATTTATTGACAATTTATTAATTGTAACTATAATGTATCTATCTGAATTACTATGACATATTGTATAGTCTTAATTGATCTTTCTGTAGATATTGTTTCTACATCTAAGTTTCACTTTTTTGTAGTGCCAACTCATCGAATTCAATAAAGAAAAATGTGCCATTAATATTCCTAATCACAGTTATCTACAAGCCTACAACGGTTCATTTTTAAAATCAAAAAACACAAGCACAAATGGAGCTTATTAGAGAAAGGAATGATACGAGATCATTTCGTTGAGTCCTTTTGGAGCAACTGTGTCGAGTAGATATATCCAATACGTCTCTCTGTTGAGAAGCATCTTGCCTCGGTTTCCCCCACGTCTTGGTTCCGGGATATGATCTATCGCCGTAAATTTAAGAGATGCTAAAGGATGTTGATTCTGCAAAAAATGTTTTGCGACCGGTTTGTCGCTGGTGCCGTCCCTATACGCTGTACGGATATTCGATCTATGGCCGCGTATACGTTCACACAGTAGGGTCTGTGTTTTACCTATATAGGACAAACCACATGGACAGGTTAATTTGTATATAACAAACGAAGTTTTGCAGGTAATAGTATGATTTATCAGGAACTTCTTACTGGTATGGGGGTGGTTGAATGTGCGGGATGGGACCATGTGGCTACAGGTCACACATCCCAAGCATCTGACGCTTCCTCGATGCTGTATCTTCCCCTGCCGTACATAACTTTGTACAGGATCAGTTTTAACCAATAAATCACGCAAATTTTTATTTCGTTTGTAACAAATTAAAGGTTTCTGTTGAAAAGTTGATGGTAGTGTGGAGTCGCAGGCCAACATATTCCAGTTATCTCGGATAATATTCGATAATTGAACTGAAGAATCATTATATGTGGTTGGGCAAATTAGACGATTCTGTGTCTTCACAGAGGTTTGTGGGATAAATTCTCTCGCTTGTTTCAATGCTGTTTCCAATTGTGTGTGGTTATAACCTCGATTAAGAAACTTTGTTTTCATCTGTGTTAGTTGTTCTTCCCTAATTCGAGCATTGGAGTTGTTCCTTATGGTTCTGAGGAACTGTGCTTTAGGTAATGAAGCTTTGAGACGTTCCGGGTGTGCGCTTTGAGCATGAAGAATAGTGTTGCGGTCGGTGGGTTTGGTATATAGTGAATACTGTAAATTATTCTCCTCCACCCAAATGAGTAAATCCAGAAAGTGTACTCTGTCTTTACTTATTTCTGATGTGAATCGGATTGGACTGTCGATTTTATTCAAATCATCTACCATCTGTTGGGCTTCTTGTATTGTCCCGGTCCATAATACAAGCAAGTCGTCGATAAATCTAAAAAATCGCAGTATTTTATCTCCATATACTGGTAAGATGTTAGTTGTTTCATATATATACATGTAACCGTTTGCATAAGCTGGGGCCATGGCCGCACCCATTGATGTACCGGCCCTTTGCATAAACCAGTCTTCTTCGAATCTGAAATAATTATTAGATAGAGCTAGTTCCAATAATTGTAATGTGTATTCAATAGGTGGACCACTGTACGCCTCTGATTGTGTCAAAATTTGTCTCATAGCATCAATACCTTGTGTATGGGGAATGACAGTGTATAGGCTTTTGACGTCCATGGTTATAAGGACAATTTCTTTGTCTTTAAGTTGTATAGTTGACAATACCTTAATAAGTGAAGGGGTATCCTTAATACACGTGTCCAATTCCAGTACGGGTTGTTTAAACAGTGCATCTAACCATTTGGCAATAGGTTCCAACACACCCCCTACCGCTGAAACGATTGGCCGTCCCGGGGGGTGTGTTGGATCCTTGTGCATTTTAGGGATAGTGTATATGACTGGTGTAGTGGGAGTTGTATTATACAGATATTCTGCCTCTTTTGGTTCCAAATATCCAGCCATCAAACCCTCATTCAAAGAGACATCTATTTTACGTTGTACCTGGGTCGTAGGATCTTGAGGTAATTTCTCATATGTTTGCTGACATTGAAGTTGTTGTCGTATTTCTTGTGCGTAGTTTTCGTATTGCATCACCACAATACCTCCTCCCTTGTCTGCCGGACGTATGATTATACTTGGATCTTGTGCAAGATTCTTAATAAGGTTCCTCTGTTTAAGTGTAAGATTATGTCGTTTTATTTTATCAATCTTGATATGTTCCTTGGTCTCATGCATAATTGTAGACATATATGTTTTTAAAGTTGGATTATTGGAGATAGGGTCAAATGTCGATTTAGATTTGAAAGAAAAAAGTTGTTTTGGTTCTTGTGTTATCGCCTGGGGAGGTCTTTTTGCATAATATTCCTTCAGGCGTAAGTTTCTTCCAAACTTGAACATTTCTGTGTTCCATTTGAATAATTGTGGTTTCGATGTAGGTACGAATGATAATCCTTTGCTTAAAATTTCATTTTCTTCTTGTGTGAGTTCTCTTGATGATAAGTTGAATACTGGTATTATTTCTTGAGAGGGGGTTTTGTGCGGTTGCTGATAGATCTTACCACCCTGTCCTCTCCGGATGTTGGTTCGTCTTGGCTTTTTGTTTGGCTTCTTGTTATACTGGCTCCTCCCACTGCTCCTAAAAAAGTCTTTTGTTTATTCGTTTCAGTATCTGAGGCGGACTCTCCTGATGTTATATCTATTGTAGAGACATTAGGTTTTTGTATACGTTTTCTTGGGCGTCTGGATCTTTGGTGACCGCCCGATAACCATTTATAAACTGTATGTTCTCTGTAGTCTTGTTTTACTCGCTCCATTTTCTGCTTTTTAAATTTAATAAGCTCATTCTGATATCTTGCTACTTCTTCCTTAAGAGTTTGCTGTAGCTTTAAGCCTTCAGCCGAATTCAATTGAAGTGCATGTGTTGATTCCAGTTCCAGGATTTTCTGGCGTATTTCTGCCAGATCAGTTTTCACATCTTTTATTATAATAAGTACAAGATCTAAAGATGCTTTGTTAAGCACTTGTGTCCAGTCCCTGCAGACTTGAGGTTTCAATCTGCCTATTGTAGGCACATTCATAATTCTAAAGCCTCTGGGGATTTGTTTCATTTTAAAATAATCTGACAAAAAAACTCCGTGTAAATCCAAATCAACTGCTTTTTTATGTAATCTCAATAGTTGAAAATAAATATCCTTGTTTGAATAATGAGTAGTAAATTCAAGACTAGATTTGTCCCACAAGATAGCCTGAGTCTCCTCAGGTGTAAACTGCAAAGTCTCTGCTGTATCTGAATAAGCTCCTGCTTGTATCAAAAAATCATCCATATTTTATCCTTTAGGGAATGTCAATTAATGTAGTAATTTCCAAAACACTGTTACTAATACCAGTATTCACAATTTAAATATGCAGGTGCTATGGGAGAGCTTTCCCCTTCGGCTCCCAATAGTAAATATACAAAAAATGAAATAGTCCATGCACTCTTGCTCAAAAAATAAATAGTATAAATGTTACTTGCCGGGTGCCACTTCCCATGGGGTTGTAGATAGAATCAAACCAGGAATAATTGGGTTGCACTCACGGTCTTGGATAAAAAGTTATAAATTTATTCCATAAATTGATGCAAAATCGACGTTTCGGTCCTCTCAGGGACCTTCCTCAGGATCAAATGACATACATACATACAACAAATATCGCCTTTATATAGCTATAAAATTAATACTTAATTGACTTACCCCAGGTGCAAAGAGTTCAACCGCGGCGTTCTCCATTCATAATTGCGCATGCGCGAAATAGACGCGACCTTCCATAACCCGGAACTTCTCCGTAATGACGTCACTGAACGTCGTTTCCCTGGTTACGCGGTATGCGTTACCTAGGGAACTATTCTACACAGGAAAATCGCTTGCAGGTTATACTCCGTGCACCTTGGGACCAGATCGAATAAACAGACAATTTAAATATTTGATAAAAGGACTGTATGTTATGCTATTAAAGGATACTACATTAAACTAACATTATTGAATACACATTACAATTATTGGAACTAGCTCTATCTAATAATTATTTCAGATTCGAAGAAGACTGGTTTATGCAAAGGGCCGGTACATCAATGGGTGCGGCCATGGCCCCAGCTTATGCAAACGGTTACATGTATATATATGAAACAACTAACATCTTACCAGTATATGGAGATAAAATACTGCGATTTTTTAGATTTATCGACGACTTGCTTGTATTATGGACCGGGACAATACAAGAAGCCCAACAGATGGTAGATGATTTGAATAAAATCGACAGTCCAATCCGATTCACATCAGAAATAAGTAAAGACAGAGTACACTTTCTGGATTTACTCATTTGGGTGGAGGAGAATAATTTACAGTATTCACTATATACCAAACCCACCGACCGCAACACTATTCTTCATGCTCAAAGCGCACACCCGGAACGTCTCAAAGCTTCATTACCTAAAGCACAGTTCCTCAGAACCATAAGGAACAACTCCAATGCTCGAATTAGGGAAGAACAACTAACACAGATGAAAACAAAGTTTCTTAATCGAGGTTATAACCACACACAATTGGAAACAGCATTGAAACAAGCGAGAGAATTTATCCCACAAACCTCTGTGAAGACACAGAATCGTCTAATTTGCCCAACCACATATAATGATTCTTCAGTTCAATTATCGAATATTATCCGAGATAACTGGAATATGTTGGCCTGCGACTCCACACTACCATCAACTTTTCAACAGAAACCTTTAATTTGTTACAAACGAAATAAAAATTTGCGTGATTTATTGGTTAAAACTGATCCTGTACAAAGTTATGTACGGCAGGGGAAGATACAGCATCGAGGAAGCGTCAGATGCTTGGGATGTGTGACCTGTAGCCACATGGTCCCATCCCGCACATTCAACCACCCCCATACCAGTAAGAAGTTCCTGATAAATCATACTATTACCTGCAAAACTTCGTTTGTTATATACAAATTAACCTGTCCATGTGGTTTGTCCTATATAGGTAAAACACAGACCCTACTGTGTGAACGTATACGCGGCCATAGATCGAATATCCGTACAGCGTATAGGGACGGCACCAGCGACAAACCGGTCGCAAAACATTTTTTGCAGAATCAACATCCTTTAGCATCTCTTAAATTTACGGCGATAGATCATATCCCGGAACCAAGACGTGGGGGAAACCGAGGCAAGATGCTTCTCAACAGAGAGACGTATTGGATATATCTACTCGACACAGTTGCTCCAAAAGGACTCAACGAAATGATCTCGTATCATTCCTTTCTCTAATAAGCTCCATTTGTGCTTGTGTTTTTTGATTTTAAAAATGAACCGTTGTAGGCTTGTAGATAACTGTGATTAGGAATATTAATGGCACATTTTTCTTTATTGAATTCGATGAGTTGGCACTACAAAAAAGTGAAACTTAGATGTAGAAACAATATCTACAGAAAGATCAATTAAGACTATACAATATGTCATAGTAATTCAGATAGATACATTATAGTTACAATTAATAAATTGTCAATAAATGTACTATTAATCTAAATGAAGAAAATATTCCACACAGTATATCCAGCGAGACGGTCATATAACTGTATGCACTGCTACTATATAGGGAACACTGAATAACATTTACAAGGTTCTTCCAACACTGGCACTCAACACACAAAGTTAATGAGAGTTAGCTTTAATAAAACTTGCACGTAATCCCCGATTAATACAGGGATGCCTATACATTGTATATTATTTATTATAAGTCACTACACAATTCATCACTATATAGTAATATTTTTGATTATTTTTTGAATACATTTGTAGATTGCTTACATACTTATTGCAAAGTTAGTGATTTTTTAATTGTTTAATTATTATTTTGTATATTGACAGTTAAGTATGCCCCTTTTTGCAGGCGTGCATACAAATCCAAGCACTATCCAGGTGTACATCATATATTAATATGGAGGAATCACAAGTAATTTTTTCTTTATTTTTTCTTTATTATTTAGTAAATGAAGGACATTAGGTGTATTAAAATACATACTGTACAATGTTAATTCATTAGTTGTATTAAAATACATAATGTATAATGTTAGTTTAATGTAGTATCCTTTAATAGCATAACATACAGTCCTTTTATCAAATATTTAAATTGTCTGTTTATTCGATCTGGTCCCAAGGTGCACGGAGTATAACCTGCAAGCGATTTTCCTGTGTAGAATAGTTCCCTAGGTAACGCATACCGCGTAACCAGGGAAACGACGTTCAGTGACGTCATTACGGAGAAGTTCCGGGTTATGGAAGGTCGCGTCTATTTCGCGCATGCGCAATTATGAATGGAGAACGCCGCGGTTGAACTCTTTGCACCTGGGGTAAGTCAATTAAGTATTAATTTTATAGCTATATAAAGGCGATATTTGTTGTATGTATGTATGTCATTTGATCCTGAGGAAGGTCCCTGAGAGGACCGAAACGTCGATTTTGCATCAATTTATGGAATAAATTTATAACTTTTTATCCAAGACCGTGAGTGCAACCCAATTATTCCTGGTTTGATTATATATATATATATATATATATATATATATATATATATATATATATATATATAAATCACAATATTAAATCATTTTAAAAGTTCATTCAAAAATATAAATAATTTGAAAAGCTTATTGAAAAAAAATATTAAATCAAGGCCATAGTCAGAAATTATCTCACCCAAAACACTTCAATAAACGTAATAAGAAATTATCTGATCTACTTCCTATTAGTAGAACATTTTCCTAGCTACTGAACGTGAGGGGAAATGTGTGATGTGAGATTCTCTGCTTCAGTAAAGCCACCTAAGGATTTTATTGGCAAAATTTGATTCCCATATAACAACAATGTATAAGCTAAATGAAATGTCCCTGCGGGAAGAGGTCAAAGCACACCCAAGTTCACTACCCACGTCAACTCTTCAGCTGCTAATTAACCATATATACTCTTAAATAGTTGACTAATACATCTCTAGGCAGTTATTAGAGTGCACTCCTGGCATTTGAATGGGTTAATGTGAAATTCAAGTGGTTTCAATTTATTTTTAATGATAAGGGTCTAACGGAAATGATCGTGTGATTATAAACTTCAATGACTTATTTTCAAGTAATTTGAAGTTTAATTAAGCCAAGCATATTTCTACAGTCTTTTCAGAGGCTAGTCTGATACAAAGCTGCTAAGTGCCCAGGGGACATACTCAAGCAGCTCTTTGTAGACTTTTAGCCTCAGTAAATAGGCTTTTGATTTCTTTATCTGTAATAGAAGAAGACCCAAAATCACTGGAGGACAAGGGAATATCATAAAGCCTATCTTTCTGATGGGTCAAGTTGGTCTTCTGCGTTTGAGTATCTATATTCTGCATAAGCTAGTTCAACACAGTGATTTAAATCCGACTTATTGATTTACAGTTGTTTGCATAAGGATGCATGAATCATCTGCCTGCCTCTTTATAAAAAAAATAAATAAATAAAAAACCTATGACTGTCAGTAGACATTAAATTTCATTGAGTCACTTTCCTTGAACAATGCAGTGTCTCTATTTTATTGACTTAAAACAAATGTGATTTTATAGAGGAAATGCCACCTGAAAACACTTCAGATTAAGCAGCAGAGCATCAAAATTCTGTCTCACTCTGTTATATATCTATATATCATCAAACATTGTATTTTATTATTCTGAAAACATCCCACTTACCTGTCTGGGAGTTCTGGGTTATATTTTTTCCCAATTAGTTTTTTTCTTTTTAAATCTATTTTTTGAAAATTATAGCATTTTTTCAAATTGGTTATTCTTTTGTTAATTTGCATTTTAATTAGGTATGATGGGTGAGTTTTCTTAAAGGCACACTCCAAGCACCATAATCACTACAGAAAACTGCAGTAGTTATGGTGCCAGGAGTACTCAGTCACTGTGCCACAGCAAGAATTTAAACCGGTTTAGCAAAGTTTCACAACTTAACTGGGTTCTCTCAGGCAATCATACTACATCTTTTCAAGCCAGAGAAGCCATATTGCTCTGTAGAGCAAAGTAAGCCAGTGCAGGATCATGTTTGTTGGCTGGGAATGCTCATCTGATGCTTTAAGTCAGTGGTTTCCAAACCAGTCCTCAAGTACTTCTCCCCAACCCCCCAACAGTCCAGGATTTAGGGATTACACAGTGTTTTTAGAAAGACAAAAAAAAAAAACACTTTAGACATAAGAAGGTAATCCCTAAATCCTGGACTGTTAGGGTGTACTTGAGGACTGGGTTGGAAACTGACCTGCTTTGCTCTGAGCATTGACAGACAGCATCTACTTCTAGAAAAGACTGGGTGCAGCAGAGACAAGCAGACGGCTGGCATGGACCCAAGCAATTTGTCAAACTGTACTAAAATAGATTGACATCTTATCATGGGACAGTGCCAGGGCACTTCAGGCTCCATAACCACGATATTGGGCTGTAGTCGTTATGGTGCTTTGAGTGCTCCTTTAAGGCTTATTATGAAGTGGGGGATTGAGTTGTTACATACTCTTTGAAAGCTGGTGGCCGGAGGTTAGGGGACCCTTAGTCTTTAGGAGCTGGCAGCTTATCTGTTTTGGATAATGGAGGCCCAGTATACAATGAGTTGCCTAAATATTTAAATTATTTAATACCCAGGGATTTAGAAACCATTATGAACAGAGGTCCTGGTAGTGGCCATTCCCTTACTTCCCTACCCAGTTATCTCTTTATTCCACCACCACCCACATTGAATAATAATCACAAGGAGTGGGGACACCCGTGCTTCTTTGTAAGCTTTAAAAATAATGTTTGAGAGACAGTCCTCACTCTCCTTATGTGCTTTCATGCGTTTTATAACATTTAACATTTTATTTCCCTTTCAATGCTTTGGAAGAGAGAAGTGCATCAGTTTATTATTATAATAACAACGCCCTTCTGGGAAAACAACAAGGAAAGGGGGGGAAGGAGAATAACTAATATTACACACCATGTACCTATAATGGGTACAGGGTGACTAAAACATAGGAGTAATCTGCGGACCTCCATAAAGTGTCCGTCTTCAGCCCCCAGTGATGGCGACTACCGTCACACTAATCTATTGGGAATTTTAGAAAAAAGGTAGCACAACCAGCTATTGTGCTAAACATTTCTAAATTGACAATACCTCTTTAAATAGAAATTATCATAAGACACGTTTCTTTTTAGAATCTGGTTTACAACATGTAACATCTGGATGTGAATCAGCTTCGTGAAAATGAATCGGTTTATGCATCCTATGTTCTGAATTACTCTGCACACTATATTGAAAATACTATTTGAGATCTCAGTGGTTAGTGTGCCAATGGCAGAGCATCTGTATTACATATTCAAACTTTAGGGTTGACACAGCTTTTAATTTATTTGAGGTCAATTTAACCCCTTAAGGACACATGATATGTGTGACATGTCATGATTCCCTTTTATTCCAGAAGTTTGGTCTTTGGGTTAAGGGAGGCTTATTGAGTTGAGTTATAGTGAAATCTTAAACGTCATGTTTGCTACAGCAAAAATCATTTTTACAGACCAGTTAAGCTTGCAGTGATCTAATTTCACTAAGATTATTATATGTCCTCGTAAAGGATACTCCAAAGGTTAGGAGCCATTAAGGGGCTATGAGATATATCTTTAATTGTTTCAAAATTGGTGCTTATTGTATACAACATTAGAGAGACCTTTGGCTTTTTATACCTATAAATAATCACATATATTAGCAGTTACATTAATATGCTGTACCGTCCTTTTGTATAATTCATAAGCTGACCTTCAAAATATCATTTGCATGATTAACCATAAGCTCCTGTTAGCTATCACCAACTGATACTTAGTATAGTGAATTTTATGAGGCTTTGGTTACATTAATTAGACAAATAAAGCTGAATGATCAACAATCTCTACTTGATAATTAGTGGAATTGCAACATTAAAAATATTTGCTCAAATGAACCGCTGAACAACAAACATCAAGTGGGATTTAGACGAAGGATTCTTTTGGTGAAATGTGCTTAAAGGCACAAAATATTCTGGAAATATGAAGAAGAAATTCACCGTGTTTGGGCAAAATTTCGCTCAGAGCACATTAGGCTTTTACCTAGAGGAACACATTGTTGTGGCCGCTGCCCAAGGCAGTAGGCAAATACACGTGACCTAGAAGTGAAGCATATTTTTCCAAAAATAACCAGCTTTTAAACAGTTCCTATTAATTTAATCAGTCCCAGACCGATTACCACCATGCAGGTTGGGCAAAATTGATATTTAGGATGTAGAAGTGAAAGTTCTCCATTATCAATGTGGCCAAGCAGGCAGCACGATGAGCTACTAAACAGTTTGGCAAACATAGTTTGCGCCTTGAGACAATATAACGACGTTAATAATATAACGCTAATGTAGCGATATAACTCATACAACGACCTGCTAATAGTGTATGTCACAGCACTGTCACATCATACCTCTGGAATGTAAATGAATGTACCCGTAAATCTCTTTCCCCACTTACCTTTATTTATATTTATTAATGCCTGCAGAGTGCACTTCTGTTTGTCTGACTTATGGATTGTGGGTAAAATTAACTTACAATTGAACATTAATCCTGCTGAAGCTCTGCCCATTTTCAATGAGCACACGCCCCATTTAAAAAACTAGTCCCTACTTTTTCGAGGGACAAAAAATGATTAAATTAAACTTAAAACTTACAGTGCCTAAAGTGGCACTGTCATGAAAGTTTCCAAAGGCCAATTATATTTCAGTTTATACAAGTCAGTAATAATGATATATTCCTTATTATTAAAAGTGAAAAATAGTATCCCATGTTAACAGTTTTATGACAAAATTATACATTTGCAATCACAAAATTGTCGCAACCAAATAACAACAAAACACTTGAATTGTAAAAGAAAAACTTGATGAAATTCATTGCACAGTAAATCTCAAATAGAAATCAGTGGAACTTGCCAATGGAATGTGTCACATGATTAGTAAACAGAAGTATGCCAGATGTGTAGAGTGCAATATATTAGATCCATTAATGTGTAACTGCACCCAGTGATGATAGACCCACATTCTTCAATAGGAAAACCTACCAGTCTATAATTGTTCAGGTGGTCTGTAAGCACATGCAGTGGTTGTGTCAAATTGTCTTATTCTACAGCTTCATGTGGATAGTACAGGTGGATTTAGGACCTTGGGTATTATGGGTAAGCAATTATGCTGCATCGTACATTTATTATGTGTATTTATATATCTAACAATAGCGTGGTATTTTAACAATTATTTAACCATCTCACTGGCTTCCCTTAAGAACTATTGACCTGTTGCAAAGTATACAGTGGATAATTGATCATCTTAAATGCCAATTAAATACTTAATTGCTCATTTGTATAATTATATGAATGTGATGTCAGTAAGTTTGAGTGAACAAATCATTGTTTACTTTACGTTTTATATAAATTAGCAATTAACATACATTATGCAATTAACAGACATACCGTAATACCACTTACAAACTCAAGACAAACTCATTTTTATGAGAGAATGCAAATTACACTTTATGACCTAGAATAGAAATACTGAACGTATAAAACTAACACTTAACAGATAAGGCTTCAACAATTAAGTCCACAAAAGAGACAAATAAAATATTTACTTTAACCACCTCTCCACCTATCTGACATTATATTGGAGGATGTAAAATATGGAGGGTTTAAAACACCTTTCATGTAATGAATGAATTCATCTGTCCCTCTTACTAATTGTGTCATTCCATGCTGGTTTAAAATGGCAACATGGTACATCCTCTTAGCATTTGAAACTTCCACTCATTGTCGAAGACAGAAATTTTAAATAACAATTTTTCCTCAGTATATATTAAGAAGGATAATATGGCAAGATATATGCAAATGGTGGCTGCAAAAAACTTGACAGAGTACAGAGAGTTGTCATCAATGATACATTTTCATGCTGGACAATAGTGGTAAGTAGTGTTCCTCAAGATTCTGTTCTGGGACCATTTGTATTTAACAAATATATATAAATGATCTTTATCTAATATATTGTAGAAAATATATTGGGGTAGAGAATGCACAACCAACTTACACCCTAAATGGTAGTGAATCAAGGATAACAACATACAAGAAGGATTTTGGAATTGTTATAGACAACAAACTAGGCAACAATGTAAATTGGCAGTTGCTAAGGTAAGATATTGTCATGTATAAAAAAGGGCATTAATTAATTTTTCTTCTTTAAAAAAACACTGGTGAGGAGCAGAGCTCCGCTCAGGATGGGGAAATATACCCACAATAACGCCACAAAAAAAGCAGAGAATCAGCGCAAGAAGCGTACATCCCCCCAACAGAGACAATGGGGCGGAAAAACAAGAAAGCGCAAGGACCGGCCGGCCCCCGCCAGCCAGATATCAGAAGCTCCTTCGAGCGGCCGGCAAACACACAGGCCACAAAGATGGCACCTGGCTCATGCCGCACACACGCGGTATCTGAGGCCTCGCAAGACAAAGAGGACTCCATACCCTCCCCCCAGTCGGAAACACCATCTTACCTAACTGAATCAGAGGAAGATGAGACACCCTCCACAAAAGGGGACATTAAAAGAATCCTCACAGAAATGAGGAAAATATGGGGAGCAGACCTCAGGCAAGTCCAGACAGAAGTGGGGGAGGTGAGCCGAAAAGTCCAAGCACTGGAAAACCGTGAGTCCGCCAGGGAAATTGACCTACAGACAAGAGACACACACCTACAACAACTTACCTCTCAGGTGCAACAACTGAAACGATCAGTGACCACAATAGAGGCAAGGCACAGACGGAAAAACCTCCGCTTTAGGGGGATCCCTGAATCAGTGACTGAGGAGCAGCTCCTGCCCTATGCCCACAAGCTAATAGCAAGCATGGGAGTGAGGGGTGAGGTGGACAGGCAGCGGTTCTATTCTGCATTCCGGGTGAGGAAATCGGCGGCAGCCCTAAGCGAAGCACCCAGGGACGTCATAATGGTGACACTGGACATAACCACAAGGTCAGCTATAATGGCATGCTCCAGAGAACTGGGGGTAATTAACAATGGTGGACACAGGATGGCAATATTCCCGGACATACCGTTCACCGTTCTCAAGGAGAAGAGAAAGCTAGCACCTATAGCCAGGAAAATGAGAGACTCAGGAATAAGATACCGCTGGGGTGTAGAGGGCTCCCTCCTAACCAAAATAGAGGGAGAAAGTATGATTCTAACATCGGAAGATGACCCAGAGCCCCTTTTGCAAAAGCTGAGGTTGGTCCCAACTCGGGGAGTCCCCTCGCCCACCAAGAGACCCGAAACAACAGAGGGTCCGACCGAGAACGATCATACACAGAGTAAGCCAGCCAGCTTCAAGGTGAAGAGATTAACCCCAGCAAGCAGAACCACAGGACCAGAACCACAATCAACATAAGAGAAGAAAGGCCGAACGACAACGGTAACCAAAAGATACTCCCTTTGGCAAACGGACCTGACCTGCTAATCCACCAAGGATCGGCCACTGACCCTGAAAGAAGAAACCACAGAGGCGAATATGACGCCTATCTGGTGCCCCGCCAAGTTTTAAGCAGTCACTCCTAATTGACAAATGTAACAGAGACCCAGGTGCCAACACACCTGCGTAACCCACATAAACTACCAGAATACACCACAAATGGACCTACCTAAATATAATGCATAACTACACATATAGCATTACAAGACATATTGCACTCTTAATTATACCGCATAACCTCAAACACTCCATAACAGCATTATAGCATAACTAAATACACTGCATACCTACATGGACAGCAGCACTACATAAGTTACACCGCTAGAAATACTGCATTGCTAACTAAACGGCGCTACTAATATAATGCATAACTATAATACTGCATTACTAATACAATGTACTACTGAATATATTGCATAACGATGTAAACTACATAACCCCATATATACTGTGTAAATGTGCACGTTGATATTATCCAAATAAAAAACGTAAATTAAAAAAAAATAAAAAAAACACTGGTGAGACCACACCTTGAATATGCTGTGCAATTTTGGGCACCTACTCTAAAGAAAGAGATACTAGAAAAAGTACAAAGGCGGGCTACAATATTAATAAAAGGAATGGAGCATTTTAGTAATAAAGAAAGGTTAGCACATGTAAATATCTTCAGTATGGAAAAACAGCACATCAGTGGGGAAAGGATAGCATTATACAAATATATTTGGGGACAATACAAACCATTCTCTTGAAATCTATTCATATAGAGCACTATACATAGGACATGAGGTCATGCATTTAGACTGGAAGAAAGAAGATTTAGGCTAAGGCAAAATAAAGGGTTTTTACAGTCAGAACAATAATAATGTGGAATTCTCTGCCTGAAGAGGTGGTTTTATCAGAGTTTATGCAGATGTTTAAACCAGCAATTGGATAAATGGTTGCAAAAACACAATATTCATGGTTATGATTATTAATTTGTGGAGTGATAGCATCTTGATCCAAAGAGATTCTGGAGTCAATAAGGATTTTTTTTTGTTGTTTTGCAAAATTGAAAGTGTTTTTTTTTTGCCTTCTTTTTTGATCAATGGCAAAATCAGATGTGAGAAAGGCTGAACTTTATGAATGCAAGTATCTTTCCAGCTATGTAACTATGCAACTATATGTAACCCTATGTGGAGGACCAACACCAATGTTTGATGTATTTTAGGGCTCTTCTGCTGATTGACCTTCAGATACAGCTTACAGCCACCTCTACAATCCTTATTATCATCCTCATATCATTCAATGCCACCTCTACTTCTCTCCAAGCTCTCATCCTTATTGCTGCTGTGATCATCCTCACCATGATCATCTGCATTAAGAACTTCTGCTCCTTCTACCTGTCATCAGTGAACTGGTCAGTGATTCTTTGGCTCTCTGTCTGACTATGTGAGGTGTGTGCCTTTTTCCACTCTATTTTCCTCTCTCTACCATTTGAGCTTTTGTACCTCCACTAGGTTCAGATCCTCTTCACTCCCTCCATGCTGGGGTGTCTCCTCTTCTATATGTCCTTCCTCTCTTCCTGAACCTCTCTGCTCTTTCCCTACTCTCATCGTTGTTCTCTCCTCATTCTTTTTCCTTCTCCACTCTGTTTTCACCCTTACGCTCCACTCCTTACCTCTCCCAGCCATCTCAAACAGCCTAAATGTACTCACCACAATAATGTCCAGTGAAACTAAACTCTTCCACACAAAAATTAAACAAAACTCACAAACATACCCTTACTTACATTGTTTAAATAAAATATAAAAAGTGTTTAATAAGCAAAAGGTGGTAGCATGTGCGTAAGTTTTGCAAAGTCCACAAATATCCCAAAGCACTATTTACCACTCCACAACAGGTATTCAATACTGTCCATCCAGCATCACTATCCTCTGTGCGTTGGCCCTCCTATGAATGAGACACAGGCAAGTGATGATGCAAATTTCTGGCTTTATATAGTGAATGAACAATATGTGGTTCATTGGATATTACAAGTTTATGACCATTACACTTTGTATGGTTTTGTATAAACCTCACTTTTTCCTGTGCTAGGTTATGTTCGGAATGAGTTTCTGTTACAGTGACCACAATATCCATTGCATGTAATAGAGTCCAGTAAAGAATTAACAGGATTGTAGTATGAATTTATCATTTGCAATATTTGTCACTTCTGTTAGGATCAACACATGTGTATTTATAAACAGTCCAACTTGACCTCCTACTGTAACATAAACAAATAAACAGACAATAATTTACAGTACACCTGGATGCAAGTCTGCATTAAAAAAAAAATGTCAAAATGAACTTGCTCTGCGTGTTCTGAGAACATTTAAACTAGCTATCAGGGCTATTTATTATTATTGCCATTTGTATAGCGCCAACATATTCTGTAGCGATTTACAATATTAGGAGAGGGGGGGATTTAACTATAAATAGGACAATTACAAGGAAACTTACAGGAACGATAGGTTGAAGAGGACCCTGCTCAAACGAGCTTACAGTTAAAGGACCACTATAGGCACCCAGACCACTTCAGCTTAATGAAGTGGTCTGGGTGCCAGGTCCACATAGGATTAACCCTTTCTGCTGTAAACATAGCAGTTTCATAGAAACTGCTATGGTTACAATAGGGTTAATCCAGCCTCTAGTGGCTGTCTCATTGACAGCCGCTAGAGGCGCTTCCGCGCTTCTCACTGTGATTTTCACCATTGAGAATGCTTTCCTATGAGACCGGCTGAATGCGCGCGTATGCGCATTCAGCCGATGACGGGGAAAGGAGGAGGAGAGTCTCCAGCACCGAGGGAGCCTGGCGCTGGAGAAAGGTAAGTGTTTAACCCCTTCCTCTCCATCCAGCCCGGCGGGAGGTGGACCCTCAGGGCACTATAGTGCCAGGAAAACGAGTATGTTTTCCTGGCACTATAGTGGTCCTTTAAAGTAAGGAACCGTCTGAATGTTTTGCAGCATAAATATTCTCACAAATACAATCTAATAAAGTTTGCGGATTGTAAGATGTATAAACATATTCTGCAGAAGACATTCTCAGCTGTTCCTAATACCTACAGTCAGCAGAAATCTGCCCTACTAATTGCAAGCTTTGTGTACTTTTCAGAAAAAATAGATTGGGTGCCAGACACTACTTTATACGCAGAATCAGGCAGTATGTCATCATACCAAATTGATCCTTAGAGGCAGACCCTACTCTGATATATAATTTCCTACTGATTATCATTAGAAGGACTCTATTGAGTCGAAGTGCTAAACTGGCAGAAGATGATATGCTGGCATAGAATTTTAAGGACCAGTTTGCAATGCTGGCAAATAGTGTAATTGTTTATTAAAGGTCCATCTACTCTGTTAAATATACTAGATATTAGGTATTATTGGTTTGTATAAGCTTTTCATAAGATCACAAATATGTTAGAAAAACCAAAGTATTTATAATGGGTTGTAATCATCTGAAAAGCGTATTTAAAATAATTGATTCAAGGCCCACGGTCTCTATTTTATATTGTTGATTCAATATTTTTTGAAACACTTTTCAATAGTTTAGTATTATGAAAAATGTTTTAATTTGTAATCGGTAAAATTTTTCGATATATTAAATTTTTTTAATATTTAGAAAAAATTATTTGAATTGTTTATCCAAAAATATTAAATTATTTGAAAAGCTTAACAAAAAATATTAAATGAAAGTGACAGTATTGAGTGACAGTATTGTTAGGTAAAAATATTAGAGGCAAAGTTACGTCATTTCATAAATGGGCTCCTTAAAGATGCATAAACTTCATCTTTCAATAAGAACTAAATTAAATGGAGGCCTATGCTTGAAAACCCGAATCTTAAAGAATAATAATCAAACCACCACACAATAAAACGTAGTTTATACTTGTCTTCCTTTAACCAGGTAGGAAAAATGGGAGCAATACTAAAACCCTTTGAGAGCACCTTGGAGTAAAGAAACCTATTTAGATCAACGATTCTTGTGTTTGGACGTGGTGGTCACACTCAAACGAGTCATATGAGGCCTCTACCACCATTTTAATCTTCCTTGTGTTCATCGAGTCGCTGATATTCTTTCTTTTGGTAACATTTTGTAACAATAAAAGAGTTTAATGTGACTTTAACAGTGTGACATTATTGCTCAATGTTTCACATTGTCACCAGTCACTGTTCTTTTTTTTATTCTCTCCTTTTTCTACAGAAAGCCAGCAAATTCTGTGATGACACAAGGATTGTCGTGAAGTTAAAGAATACTGAAAAGGTCACAGCGGCTCCTTGACTGCAATACTTCACATCATTAAGCATCAGGCATTTTTCTTCCTCATGGCAGCTAATTTATAATGAATACGTAATGACAGAACATTACCTGCTCAGTATTCCTGTGACCTGAACTGTAGGGAAAATAAGTGCGATAAATATTCAGTTAGTTCTCTTCTATCTGCAGGAATTGTCTGCAGCAAGGCATTTCTCACAGGGCAGCAAACAATATAAACCGTATTGAGCTAAATTCATTGTAGACCCTGCCGTTCGTAAAACAAGACTCGCTGCCGTAGCCTTTTGTAGTGCGAAGGTAGCCCCAGCCTGCTGTAATCGTGTTATCTGTATTCTGTAGGTAAATCAGTATATCTAATTTATTTCGTACATTTATTTTAAGATATAATTATTAGAACTGTTTAACAATATGCTCTGTAGTCTATTCAATTTCTTCAGAACTTTAAATCTCAATAGTGCACTCCATGTTCTGTGTACTGCTAAAATCAATTGAATTCATCTCATTTCTCTTTGTCCGTCTAAGTCTGCATGTTAGGAACCTGTGGCTCTGATACAGACAGGAACCCTGCAGGGTTTAGGATTTGAAAAGGAGAAAATGTTTAGTCTATTGACATTTGTTCATTCAATTCGACATTAAAAAAAAAAAGACTAATATTAAAGAATGCAGGCAGCTTTCATATAAGGCATTTTTACTAGGGTTTGCAAATATCTCTATTACTATCTGTCTGTTCCAAACTTCTGGAATAAAAGGGAATCATGACATGTCACACATGTCATGTGTCCTTAAGGGGTTAAATGCAAGTGCGTAAGCTGAGAAACTGCAATCATAGATGTGGATGCCCTGGTTGTGTAGGGAAATCTGCAAGCTTCCAGACCCCCACACCAATAAACCAGATAATTGGGGGTGGGGGTGGGATTAGGTAAGATGTTAGTCATCACTAATCAAGTGACCATGTTTCTGTGATATATAATGTACAACATGCAGGGTCGGCACGTCCTATAGGCGACTTAGGCAGTCGCCTAGGGCGCACAGCGCTCCCTCTTACTGGGTACCTCTGTGTAGCGTAGCCGGGCGGCGCGGATCACATTGCAGGAGCTTCCTGTACCCAGCCGGACTGAAAGGAGTGCTCTCTCAGTGGAAACAAGATACAGAAGCTCCTGTACCGCGGTCCGCGCCACCTGGCCACACTACACAGAGGTAGGAGGCACAACAGGGAAGGGGTGGGAGAGACCACTAAGGGACACTGGGGGGGAGGGAGAGTAGGAGAGACCACTAAGGGACACTGGGGGGAGGACTAAGGGCGAGGAGGAGAGACCACTAAGAGACCACTAAGGGACCCAGGGGGAGGGAGAGGAGGAGAGACCACTAAGGGACACTGGTGGGGGGAGGAGGAGAGACCACTAAGGGACACTGGGGGGAGGACAGAGCACTTAGGGACACTGGGGAGGGAGGAGTGACCACTAAGGGACACTGGGGGGAGGAAGAGGAGGAGAGACCACTAAGGAACACTGGGGGGAGGAGAAACCATTGAGGGACACTGAGGGGGGGGGGAAAGACCACTAAGGGACATTGGGGGGGGGGAGACCACTAAGGGAAAGATGGAAAGATGGGGGGAGGAGAGACCACTAAGGGAAAGATGGGGGAAAGAGAGACCACTAAGGGACACTGGGGGGGGGGGGTGTGAGGGAGAGGTGGAGAGGTGGAGAGACCACTAAGGTACACTGGAGGGAGGAGAGATCACTAAGGGATAGATGGGGGTGAGGAGAGACCACTAAGGGAAAGATGGGGAGGGGTGATAACTATGGGAAGGGAGGGGCAGGGGAGAGCACTAAGGGACAGTAGGGAAGGGGAGAGCACTAAGGGACAGGAGGGAAGGGGAGAGTTCTGAGGGACAGAATGGGAGACCTCTAAGGTACAGGGGGAAAAGTGGAGTTGAGACCACTAAGGGACGGGGGAAGTGGAAGAGATCATTAAGGGATAGGGGGAGTGTAAGACACACAGAAAGGCTGAGGAAGGGGTGAAAGAGAAGCACAGAAAGGCTGGTAGGGGAGACAGAGACACACAGAGGGGCTCAGGAGAGAGACACACAGAGTCGCTTGTGAGCGAGACACACCAAGGAGCTGGGAAGAGTAAGACACAAAGGAGCCTGGGGGAGTAAGACACGCAAAGGGGTTGGGAGGATGTAGGAGACATACAAAGAGGGGGGATAAGAGACACACAAGGGGTTTGTAAGAGATACACTAAAGGGGGTTGTAAGACACAAAACTTAAAGAAAAAATATGCAAAAAAAATTATATTAACAAAATAAATATAATAATAAAAATAAAAAGCTACTCCCCTCTCAGCCCCTATCCTACTCCACAAACCCTCTCTTTCACACTGCACACATACACAATGCATCCTTACACATACACAGAAACACACATTCACAGAAAGCATCCCTACTAACACACACACACTGAAACATACAATGCATCCTAAACTCACACAGAAACACACCATTCTTCCCTTACACACACAGAAACACACAATGCATACATTACACACACACAATGCATCCCTTACACACACACAATGGATACCTCACAAACACACACACACACAATACAGCCTTTGTACACATACACAGAAGCACACAATGCATCCCTTACGCATGCACACACACACACACACACACACACACACACAGAAACACATAATGCATTCTTTACACACAAACACACACTGCATCCCCTATACACACCCACTACATCCCTTACACAAACTGGTATCCCTATACATTCCATTCCATAAGAACACACACACATTACATCCTCTACAATAACACATAACACATCACCTACACACATACATTACACTCCCTGTGAGCAAACGCATGGCTTGTAGGCATCAGGCTTATGGGCAGGCCTTGTAGGCATACTCACGGTTAGGTCCTAGGGGCCGAGATTGTGATCTGTGTAAGGGGCCCCAAAAATGGAGCTGCTTCCATTGTTTTTGTGAGCACTGCCTCCAGGGAGCCTGTTCTACACCAGACCAGTGCAGCCAGAGCCCATCATCATCCTCTTGTCCTCATCTGGTGGTAAGTAGGCAATCCATTATATTATTAGTGGCGTTAATCCCTAATTTACCTCACATTAAAGGACAATTTTAGTCACCAGGACCATTTACAGCTTGATGTAGTGGTTTTGGTGTCTGTAGCCTGTCCCTGCAGGCTTTTAATGTAAACACACTGCCTTATCAGAGAAAAGACACTGTGTGCAGCACTGGCGTTGGCGTATATGGCAGATCATATGGGTGGGACATTGCGATGGGGGGGAGGGGGGAATTTTTGTTTGCCTATGGCGGCAAAAATCCGTGCACCGGCCCTGACAACATGCTGTAAAATATTATCAAACTCTTATGTATACATTTTAAGAAAACAAAACAAATAAACAGACAAAAAAAGAGTTTCAAAATGGAATATTTATTGCAGATTTGTGGCCCTTTACGGCACCAGTCAGATACAGCCAGATGTTCATTTCCTTCTTTAATTGCACAGATCATCATCATTCATCATAAATATATTGGTTGGTGGACTTCTAATTTATATTAAACTATCCACCACAGTACTTTAAAATCCATATGGGGATTGATTTATTACAGCAAATGAAAACATGGTATAGTCTCAGCTGCCATGCATTATGTAACAGTGGTTTGTTTTCTTATATTAAGATTTAAAAATGAATTGAAGAACAAGGCAATATAAAATCATTTTCTCAATCGGCTTGTGTTTTGTCCATTTTTATTAAGTCACCATAAAATTACCTGGCAATATCTCAAACTAAGCTAGGTCTTTGTTAAGCCTCTTACTGAATCTTTAGATGCCTGGAGTTGGAGGCCCTACATGACCCTTCGGAATTAGCCTCTCTACATAATCAAACATATGTTTGGTCCAGCTCATTTGCATAACTATTGCTTGGCAAGTATTTCGTTTGGTTATGGCCTTAGGGGTCCTGTAACATCTATACTGCCATCAAAACACTTGGGGCCTCTTACAAACCCAGTGAATGGACGCCAATGATCCCACCTACCCATAAGGGCATATTCACAAACATGCACCCTGACACATAGATACCACTCACACTCATTTACATCACAGACACACACAGATACACACAGATAGCCAGATAGAAACTGCCAGACAGCACACACAGATACCAATACATAATAACAGACAGACACAAATTAAGAAACATACACACACATGTCGACAGCCATACACAGACATATATACACACAGCCACTGACAGGCACACACTGGTACACAAGCATACAGACACATACATACATACACACATGGACAGACACACATGCACACATGCCAGGAGGGTGACTTCACTTTGGTCCAGCGGAGATCCAGTGCTGACTATCATATGTGCTGAGGGGGACTGTGTTGGGCTGTTCCTACCTCCTGTCTTGGTTTCTTTGCGTACTGGGAGAAAGTAATTGTACATCACTTCCTCCCAACGTGGCTGTCTTCAAGATGAATGGGTAAAAGCTGTACTTGAAAGGGGGCTGTGCGTCACAGATCTGCAATTTGGTCCAGTTACTCTCGACATAGAGTTACAGGGCCCCAAAACATGGCGAGTCCATTAACAGGATACTGGTCATATCCCCTGACAGTGACCCTGGGTAACAGCAATTCAAGGTTGCATCAAGATCTTGCACTGTTATGTAAATTGGGCAGTTGGCACAGTTTTTAGGTGTACCAATTCATATATACAACTGTAGTTACTCTAGTAGAAAGTATGCATCGGTTTAGGTCTTAAATTTTTTTTATTTTCTAAACATGTAACCTAACACTAATAGCCAGGAGATTATTAACAGGGGAACATGTAGGAAGAAGTGAAGAAGAAGAGTGGCAGTGGAGAGTAGAGGAGAGGAGGTGGCATCTCAAGGGGATTATGGATATGATCAAGGTGATTGAGAGGATTGGAGATGGAAGGTTTGGTAAAGAGATTATTTAAGAGGGTGTGTGAGGAGGGATTAGAGATTATCAGAGAGAGGGTATGCAATCCAGAAATAAGGTTACATAGTTACATAGTTACATAGTTAGATAGCTGAAAAGAGACTTGCGTCCATCAAGTTCAGCCTTCCTCACACCTGTTTTTTGCTGTTGATCCAAAAGAGAAAAAAAAAAAAAAAAAACAAAACCCCAGTTTGAAGCAAAATTTTGCAACAAGCTAGGACAAAAAATTCCTTATTGACCCCAGAATGGCAGTCAGATTTATCCTTGAATCAAGCAGTTATTATTGGTGCGCTATACCTTTAAAACACTTTAATACGTGCAATCCAGAAATAAGGTGCGCTATACCTTTAAAACACTTTAATACGTGTAAACCATGGAATATCATACCATATGATATATCTGTATTATAAAGTGCATGTGCAATGTGCAACACATGAGAATTTATATAAAAACAATTTTCAAACTTACAAATAATAGCTGGAAAATGCAACAATGGCACTGGTTACCCCTCGGGGGGATATATATAAAACAAACACAAGAAAACAAACATAGGGTAGTATGTAATAAAATTTATAGAATAAAATAAGGATGAATAACACTCACAATGGTAGACCAGTAAAAGTCTGCTCTAACTTTGCTGGCATAAGTCATCTTATCTCAGGACTAAGAGACCTTTTCAGAGTCAGGACAGCAGCTGGATCCTTCAAGAATAATTTTATTTGTAGATACACATTAAAATAATCAAACAAAGTGATTAGGCTTTTTTCACCCGTGCAGGAGATATCTCCAAAGTGCGGTCGCAGAGTATTTGGCTGAAATCCACAGATTTTCAGACTGAGCCACCGCAGGCAGATACTTCCGGGTTTCAGAACGATCACGTGGTTACGTCTTGCGCAATGACGCGTTTCGCCCACGTCGTGATCTGAGGTATGATATTTTATGGTTTACACGTATTAAAGTGTTTTAAAGGTATAGCGCACCTTATTTATGGATTGTATACTTAGTGGTGTTTTGAGCTATTTCTCACCTTAATGTGCAGCTTTATAATTAAGAACATTGCCTCACTTGTTAAAGAAAAAAACATTTTTTGTTCACTATCACTGTAATTGCATAGTGCCTTTCTGTTGCTTGTATATCAATTTTTATAGAGATAGGGTATGGGGAGGATTAGAAGTTATGGGACATAGGGTATGCGGAGGATTAGAAGTTATGGAACATAGGGTATGAGGAGGATTAGAAGTTATGGAACATAGGGTATAAGGAGGATTAGAAGTTATGGGACATAGGGTATGGGGATGATTAGAAGTTATGGAACATAGGGTATGGGGAGGATTAGAAGTTATGGAACATAGGGTATGGGGAGGATTAGAAGTTATGGAACATAGGGTATGAGGAGTATTAGAAGTTATGGGACATAGGGTATGGGGAGGATTAGAAGTTATGGGACATAGAGTATGGGGAGGATTAGAAGTTATGGAACATAGGGTATGGGGAGGATTAGAAGTTATGGAACATAGGGTATGGGCAGTATTAGAAATTGTGGGACAGAGGGTATGGGGAGGATTAGAAGTTATGGGACGGATGGTATGAGGAGTATTGGAAGTTGTGGGACAAAGGGTATGGGGAGCATAAGAAGTTCTGGTACAAAGGGTATGGGGAGGATTAGAGGTTATAGGGAGGATTAGAGGTTATGGCACGGAGGTTATGAGGAGGGATTAGAAGTAATAGTAGACGATATATGGAGGGTTAGAGATTATGGTAGAGTGTGTATGGGGAGGATTAGAGGTTATGGGCGAGAGGATATGGAGATTATTTAAGGTTATGGGAGAAAGGGTATGAGGAGAGATAGAGGCATAAACCTTTTTGCTGATAAAGCATCTTGGTGTGAACGTGGTTGACAGTTGCCGTCTATACTTTAAAGCGGGGATTATACTGCTGTATGCCTATACTGCTAGAGCTGGCTATAGCTCTTCCAAATAATATCCCCTACTCTATTTTGTATTTATGCTGAAATCAAGAGGAAGTCTTTGGGGACCTTTTCTGGATACTTCACCTAACACAGGGAAGTTCCGTTTTGTTTTCAATTATCACTATTTTCACTGGGGTTGTGTTCACACATTTTGTTTGTTTGTATATAAACCTTTTTGTAGCAGCGATTCTTTGAAAAGGAGCAGGAAATTCCAGACTCAGCTTCCAACAAGTAACGGTCAGCTTTTACTATCATCTCCAAGCCATTGGTGCCAATATGCTGCAGTGCTATAATGCAGCAGAAATACTAGAAGAGTATCAAGGAAAACATACCTTCCTTCTATGGAGCATGATAAAATATACCATGGCTTTGATTTATTTCCTTGTTATTTAATTCTGTTTTTATTTTTAAGCTGTTTGTTGTATGTATAGATAGCAATGTGCAGATAAAATAATACATTTTCACTTCTGATATCTAACACTTTATACAGTGTTTTTAACCACTGTACAGATAGCAACTTTACACGTTTGAGAAAAACTTCATATATTGTTGTTATTTATCCACTAATGCACTAATGTGATACACATTATTATGTATAGGGGGGTCCTTACTTATATAGTTATTTCAAATACGGTATATATTTGAAACATTGCACATTCATATATAATAAATACATTATTTTGAACAACATTTCCACACTTATAAATGTAACATAGACTACATTGCTCTTCATATTTGTCCTTTGTATCTGTGCTGTGATTGGAGGACGGTGCCTCCAATAATTTAAATATTAAAGTGAACCGGTTAGGAAAAAAATAACTTACCTGAAATTGCTCCTATACACATTTAATACACCATATAGCATAAAGGTACATGTCATGCCAAGTGTGCATAATTCATTCCTGCACTATAGAATATTGCTATTGAAAGTGATTTGTGTAGTGCATACATGAATTTTATCACATGACAGGAGGCTTCCTATTTTGCATATCTCTCTTTACTAAACTCCACAGCAGTAAAGAAAGTAAACGTTTAACCAATCAAAAATGCAATAGGGAGTAAGGTGTTCCCAGAAAATAGGCTCCTCTTCCTCTTTCTTTACTGCTTCATCAAAGACAGGTCAGAGCTTTTGGCTCCCCTTATATATATATATATATATATATATATATATATATATATATATATATATGTATATGTTTACTGAATTTATGATATATTTCCTTTATATTTAGGGGATTATTTATCTTACTTGTAACCTCTCTACATACTATAGAGATTAAGTCACTTATACTGTATATTTCTGTTTCTGTTACTTCTCTGAGTTTATTTACTTCCTCACTCCTTTGAGGTGTTTTTACTTCATATTGATTTAGCCTTTGGGGGGTTTCTTCCCCCCTTTTTGTTTCTTTCTTTCAATCCCCTGCTTGCTTTTAGCTTAATTCCCGACCCGCATAGCCTCCCTCCCGCCCGCGGCCCGCCCGCACAACCTCTTTCCCGCCCGTGGGAAAATCTCAACCGCACGAATATTTCCCAAACCGCCGCCCTCAGCCGCCTAATCGGCTCGGTCACCTCACGGATTATCCCCTACCCCGGTTCCCCCCCCCCCCCCCTCAGCCGCTTAACCGGCTTTGTCACCTCACTGCTCACTGCAGAGCGCGGTTCCCGCTCTCCTTCTCGCGGCGGCCATTTGCAATCTTGCATCTCGCGAGATTACCGCCACCATCTTAAACATACAGTCAGTTCCGCGAATTCACAACCAGAGACAGTCCTGTTTGTTATCCTCAGTTCTAGAGGTCAGTCTATTTATTGATTTTTCAATCGCTGTATCTAGGCACTTAAAGGACCATAACCTTGTGCCTGTCAGGGGTGCTGCCCTATATACTGCTGCTTCTGGAGGTCGCCTTGTGGCCACACACCCTGCTGGTGTTTTTTACTCTATACTTAGAGTACATCTATATTACACACTACTGTACCCTGTTGGGGCCAGCATAGTGTTCTCATATACAGCTGAACTGACCTCTATAATTCAGAAATATTCCGTAATATTCCCTGTGCCAGGAAACTATTAATCTCCAATATGGAAACTGCTCAGAATACAGCAGACCTCCAAACAATGGTTAATGAGTCGGTAGCAGCCTCCATGGGGAAAGCTCTCTCCATCATGATGGCCTCTAATACCGATATGAGGAAACCATCAAAAACCCACCGACCCCGACATAATTCGGATTTCGAAGATTCGGAACCACATAAGAGCCAAGAACCCCCCGCTGGCAAACGCCACTGGAAGGGGGAAAAGAGTCAACAGAACACAAGTAAGGGTAAAAACCCAGCTAAAAAACATAAGCCCTTAACGGTTGCTACTCCGACCCCACTACTTAACTACTCCTCTGAAGAGGAAGACATGCAGTCCAAGTCCTTAGCCATTCTAGACGAGTGGCAAGCTGAAGAGTCAGACGGGCAAGAAGACCCTTGGGGTTCCGACTCCGAGTCCCAACCCGGTCTATTACCACACACATTGCTGGGAGACTCCCAAGCGACTGACGCGGCGGATAACCCGCCAGAGGACAAAGACGCCATCTTCAACCCATCAGGCCAGAGATTATTCGATCCACGAAACCTAAGACATCCTCGCTCAGGGGACTGGACACCCCCTGAGCATATTGCAAAATGTATGCATCTCTGGCTTTGAAAATCCATTTACAAGACAGTTCGCAACAGACTACGTTCCGAATGTCCAAGACTCTCTCTACCAGACCACGTAGCGGAGACACCTGAGTTTGACCAGGTGATGACCACCTTTATGTCCCGCGGTGGCCGTGACCCATGCGTGGAGAAAGGTTTCAGAGCAGTCCAGGATAAACTACTGGACTCAGTGGGGCCACTTTCCAGGATCATGTACCTGGCAGATGATGCTCTCACAAAAGAAGACCAATTCGACACAACCATCGTCCGCAAATGGGCTCACGATGTACGGGAGTGGGCACAAAGATGCTTTTGCTTTTTGAGCAACACCAATGCCGCCCTCTCATCCGAGCGGTGAAAAGCAGCTTTACTCTGCATTGACGGAAAGTTGGTGGAATTGGGCACCAAAGAACTAGGTCCTCTGGCACAGGGCAAACTGTTTGGAGACCCTTTTCTCAAAGACTTAAATAAACATGTAAATATATTTACTTCTCTAAACAAAGCTCAATCTTCCATGAGAAGAGTGTTTAGACATAACCCCACCAGGGTTGTTTTTGGAAGGGCTGGCCACCAAAGGGGCCGTGCTGCCAGCCGATTCTGGCCTTCAGGCCCCCGCAATGCGAGGCCCCAACCTTTCTATCCTGAAGTGGAATACCGTCAACAGTTCTCTTACACCAGAGGGGCAGACAAAGGAGGTGGACCAAGTACCCGCGGCAGAGCTCGTTTTTCCACAGGTAAGCAATCAACTAATTAATTGTCTTCCCATTCGTATTGCAGGTCGCATCTCCCTTTTCTTTCAGGAATGGCGAACCATTTCCTCAGACAGCTGGATCCTGCAAACTGTACAGGGCTACATCATCGACTTCACGGCCCGTCCTCAACAGACGGTCGCCCCATACCCCATCAGATGTTCGACAGAGAACACCAAACTCATTCACAAGGAACTACAAGAACTACAGGTGAAAGGCGCGATCGAACCCGCCTCCGGACCACAAGGATTCTTCAGCAACATATTCTTGGTGAAGAAGAAAACAGGGGACTTTCGCCCTGTCATAAACTTGAAAAGTCTCAACAAATACGTTACGTACAGGCACTTCAAGATGGAAGGCATACATCTCCCGAGGGACCTATTACAGTACAAAGATTGGTTCACAAGACTGGACCTAAAGGATGCATACTTTTCAGTACCCGTCCACCATTCATTTCGACAATTACTACGATTTCACTGGCAGGGACACCCCTGGCAATTCACATGCCTTCCTTTCGGCCTCAGCTCGGCCCCGTGGTGCTTCACCAAATTACTGAAGCTCGTGGTTGCTCATCTTCGAGCACAAGGAATTCGGTGCATCATATACCTGGATGACCTCCTACTGTTCTGCTCCGACAAGTCCAGACTGATACAACACACAAGCTATACCACGGACCTCCTATAATCCCTGGGTTTTCTAGTAAATTTCCACAAATCAGCCATGACACCATCTCAAACAGTACAATTCCTCGGATTCGAGATAGACTCCATCACAAGCACCCTACGACTACCGGCGTCAAAGATCTCAAACATTCGCAAAGAACTGCGCAAAACCATCCACGCCCACACCATTCCACTCCGTGCCCTCGCTCGAATTGTGGGACTCCTCTCAGCTTCTATACAAGCTATCTTCCCAGGCCCACTTCACTACAGGGCGATGCAACGCCTCAAGGCTTCTTTCCTCAGACAAAACCCTTCTTACGATCAACCGATCCCAGTTACAGAGGAAGTCAGAGAAGAACTCAGCTGGTGGCTAGACAGCATGGAAGCATGGAACGGTCGAGCCATCTTTGGGAACACTTCCGACATAGTCCTGGAATCGGACGCCAGCCTCTGGGGTTGGGTCGCCACAAGCAACGGTACATCAACAGGCGGAGCCTGGACCTCCCAGGACCTCCACATGCACGTAAACTGCCTGGAACTCCTGGCGGGATCTTTTGCCATTCGCAGCCTCGCAAAAGAAATGACGGACTGCTGCATCCTTCTACGGATGGACAACATCTCAGCGGTCCGCTACATCAACCGCCTGGGCGGAGGGCGATCCCGCATCCTGTCAGAGATAACAAAAGACGTTATGTGGAGATTACGCTTCCGATTCGGACACCTCCTACCGGACAACTCCTCGTGTCATATGTTCGACCACATGTTCCCATCACTTCTACTACACTCGCCAGATGGGTTCGCTGGATACTATCATTAGCAGGCATGGACGCTTCTTTCGGGGCCCACTCGGTACGAGGCGCAGCTGCCTCCTCAGCCTTCACAGCGGGCGCCTCCTTATCGGACATCCTACGCTCCGCGGACTGGTCGAGAGAATCTACATTTCACACCTTTTACTTTCGGCAGAACTCCAACGTGGCCATGTCACTATTACTACAGCGTTAAAAATTCAAAATTGGAAGCCTCCTGTCATGTGATAAAATTGAAGATTATGCTAGCGTCAGTGTACTGATAATCTTAATTTTAATAATGACAGGAGGCGAGTATTTTCCCTCCCTTTCCCACCCAGGGAAGATGGAACTGTTAGAACTGTAATTGCAGATCTTATATCTGTCTCTACGTTATCCCTTCACCAACGAGGGACTATAACTGTTATCAATTGATTCTATAATTTACTCATATGTTGTTAATACCATTGCTGGGTCACTGTCATTATAACAACCAGTAAGAGACCAGAGTCTAACCCATTTCACACTCTCATTTCAGTTTAACTTCATCAGTTTTTGGAGTTTCGAGAGCCACTTTGGCGAACTGCCAGGACGACTACCCCCCATGAGGACCGTCTTCTTCTTACACACTCATCTGTTGGTGTTGATTGCAGTTTGATCATCACACTACTGGTCGCTCACCGTTATGCCTTCCAGATGTCGTTTGATGAACTTTTTTCTCTATGTTACGATATTGCACTTTCTCTGTTACGATGTCACTTCTGAAAGAGGAGGAGGAGCCTATTTTCTGGGAACACCTTACTCCCTATTGCATTTTTGATTGGTTAAACGTTTACTTTCTTTACTGCTGTGGAGTTTAGTAAAGAGAGATATGCAAAATACTCGCCTCCTGTCATTATTAAAATTAAGATTATCAGTACACTGACGCTAGCATAATCTTCAATTGGCTACTTGATAGAAGTGGTATGGCCAAATGGATTGTAGAGGATACATGTCATAAGGGGTTAAGTTAAATTATATAGGAATGTGATAGGTGTCTAGTTTTAATGTAAACTAACTCTCTAATTTACCATGTGTGTATATTCCCTCTTAGATAATGGGTTCTTTTAATATGCTAATAATCATTAGCATTTAAGAAAACCATTGTTTTCCAGTGTCATATCCAAAAGAAATATTAATAATAACTTACAGATAAATACTCATGCCTCCTTTTGTGCCTATTTAGAATGGGAAAGGCGCAACCTACAAAAAGAGTACAAATATGGCTAGCGCAGCTTAAGCCATTTGGAATTAATTCTGAAGTCTATTATATTAGATAATAAGTAAGAATATTACATATGTAACAATGGGAAAATTGTAACAAATTCATAGATGCAGTTTAAAATGCAAGCACAAAAGAGGAAATAAAATCAAATGTTTACATTTGGACTGATGTTTGTCTGAAACACAATCGTGAGGTCACTTATTGTTCCTACAAATACGCCTTCACCTCCACCACCTCTGGGCTGGCTTGGACACCTGAGATGAATACAGGAGGTATAAATATAATTGATGTACAGATGTTTAGCATGCTCACTAAGGGCTAAGATCTAATTTTATTAAAGACACGGAGGCTCATATTATGCATAACTCTTTCTTTATTTCCTCAGCAGCAAAGATAGAGGAATATAAATATTATCAAATTGAAAGAAAAAAACTGTATAGGTACATAGGCAACCAATAACATAACAGAGGAAGTGGCTATATAATGCCTGTGTATTCCACAACCCCCCTCTTTCTTTGCTGCTTCTTTGCTCAGACAGCTAAGTATCCTGTTTATGCTCTCTCACTCATTGCATTTTACTTGTGATATTTTATTGTAATTCTTGTTATTTTGCTTATTTTTACCTATTACTGTACTTAATTGTCTTGGTACTTTACTGTACTTTGTCCCTACATCGTTGGTGTACTGGGGTGCTCTCTGGGGTTTTTGCCCGCGACAGCGGCTCTCTCTTTCCCCTCCCACCCGACCCTGTCTGTATTCCCAGCGCTACCCTCTGCCGCGCGGTCCTTTTTCTGTCTCGCGGCCGCGGCTGGGTGCACTCGTGTCCCTCTCGCGGGCTGCCCGTGCGGGTGGGTGAACACGCCCCTTCCCCCGCCGGGAGCCTGTCCGCGAGCACACTCTGCCACGTGTGGCGGCCATTTTGGGCGGTACTTCGCATCGCCCATCAGCCTGCCGTGCGGTCGGTCTCTGTTCCTCTGGGTTCCCCCTGCTACACCAACGATCAGGTCCCTTTTCTGTTTGTTTTGCTGTGGGTTACTCAACCCTTTTGTTTAGTGCTCCTTTTTCTCAGTGCCACTTAGTGCTGCTTTCCTATTGTGATTGCTGCCATTATGCAGGATAGGGAAGATGGACCTACTGACCCCTCTGGGGATTTTCAAGTGGATAACCCTGAGAGTGCTATGGCCTCTCAGGAATTCCAAGCCTTATTAGAGGCTACTATGGCTTCCTCTATACAAAAGGCTATTGGATCCGAACTGGTGTTATCATCAGTTGCCCCTGGTAGCGTGGCTCCTTTCAGGGGACACTGGTTTGTCCCAGACGTTCCACAGACAACTCTCTTGCTCCTCGATAACGCCTGGGCTCCGGGCACGCGATCAGCTTACCGTGCTGCATGGAAGTCTTGGTCTGGTTGGTGCATGGAACGGGCAATGGATCCCGTATCTGCCCCTCTCCATTTGATCCTGGAGTTCCTCACGTTCCTGTTCGATTCGGGCAAGGCGTACAGAACGATCAATCTTTTCTGCTCGGCTATCTCTGCCGGACACGGCGGTTTGGACGGTTTACCCGTCGGCAGGCATCTTTTTGTATGTCGCCTTCTTAAGGGTATTCGCCTCGCCCGTCCGCCTCGGTCGCATTTTTCGGCCTTTTGGGACATCAACGTTATGTTGCAGTTCCTGTCGGCTTGGTACCCTAACCAGGAATTGACTCTCAAGCAGTTGTCCTTTAAGCTGGTTATGCTACTTTGTTTAATCTCTTGTAAGAGGGTCTCCGATGTCAGGGCCCTTGACTGGGGTGCCATTGTGCTTACTCCTGAAGGTGTTGCTTTCAACATATCTAGGAGGACTAAGTCGGCATCCAAATCCTTCGTGTATCCCAGATTCTCGGAGTGCCCAGCACTCTGTCCAGTGGATTGTCTGAAGGCTTGCCTGGATGCTACACAGATGTTTTGTTCGTCTGGTCGACATCCTCTCTTCATTTCCTTTAAGGCACCTCATCGGCCGGTTTCGACACCGACCCTGGCACGTTGGATTCGTTGGCTTTTATCCTTGGCGGGTATAGACACATCTATCTTTACACCTCATTCTGTACAAGGTGCCATGGCCTCGAAGGCATTTACAGTAGGTTGCCGTCTAGAGGACATCATGCGCACAGCAGATTGGTCTCAAGAGTCGACCTTCCGGGACTTCTATTTCAAACCAATTGAACACATCGCATCTCAAGTGGAGGCAAAGCTTTGAACTCGCATAATATGAGCCTCCGTGTCTTTAATAAAATTCCCAGATTTTACTAGTAACATGACGTAAAGTCATGATTTTATTAAAGACACTGTAACGGATCACCTGGCACCCCGACTTGGTACCTCCGTTAATGGATGCTCCTAGTGCTTCCTGAGGACTCCAAGCACTCTGGCAGACACCACAATCACTGAATCGATGCAGCATATGAACCTTCTCAAGCATATGAATGCTGTAGACCATTGAATAGGAACCATACGAATAGGCTTGTACTCCTAGCAGTCAACTGGAACAGCACTCAATAAATCCTTCCCCCCAATAATGAGACGACACATCACTTTGAGGGTAAAACAGGAACTCTGGACTGGCTCATCCAGCCTGGCTTTTATTTCCAACTCACACATACAGGCCACACCCGGGGGGAGGCATAAAAGAACCAATGACATAGATGTTACCTCCCACACATCCCCTCCCCTTAGTGTGACACATAATCCCATTATGCATACAGTGTAAAATATACTTTTACACAACTTTCATAACTTTAAAACCATACATCACATTCACATAAAAATACATATCCACAATCAATCCATTCAGGGGAACAACATATTAAAAAATGGCATGAATCCGACCAGGGGTTCAAAAGTTACTAAAAGTATCTTTTGTTCCTTTCTGGCTGGCAGAAAAACATCCCCACAATGCACCCTGGTTTCCTCCCTTCTGCCCTGGAGTTAATTGGAGAAGTAATCCAATTACCCAGGACTAAAGGCAGACTCCATTAACCACATGGTTGCAAAACAACATAAAACACTTTAAAATACATAAAGTCACATTTACACATAACACACAGACATTTCACCCATCCCCAGATAGCTGGGATCTGCACACACAAAACTACCGAATAGCACGCAGATCCTACTCACACAGTACAATTGCCATGGAGCTAAAGTCTTTCATTATATGAATAGGCTCCATGGTATAGCTATCTGGGGTATCACATTCCCATAAAGTCTGGTCCATAGTCCAAAGGCAAGAGGCAGGCAAGCAGCCCCCTCCAAGGACACGTGGCGAGGTCGGTTTCGCCACACTTCTCCCCTTTTCCAAATAGACTAACAGGGTATCTGACCTCCTGCCGGTCAGTGCCCTGGTTAGTCCAGCAGCCCACCCACAAAACAGAAACAGCAGTACAGCCCACCCACAATAAACGGTTACTACACCTGGGTAAGGGAGAATCTGGTCCATGTCCAGGTGCCTTACCACGTCTGTGTGGGGGACTGGTAGGCTGCCTTGGTGGGTTGCTGAGGGGGCAGAGACCAGCGGTACTCTGTCCTGGTGCCCGCACTACCACGGGAGTAGTCTGGTTGGAGCCTGGTTGCTGGAGACTGACTGTCTCCCCTTTAAATACACCGCTCTGCTGCTGGAGACCGACTGTCTCCCCTTGAGTTACACCGCTCTGCTGCTGAAGACCGACTGTCTCCCCTTGAGTTACACAGCTCTGCTGCTGGAGACCGACTGTCTCCCCTTTAGTTACACAGCTCTGCTGCTGGAGACAGACTGTCTCCCCTTTGAGTTACACCGCTCTGCTGCTGGAGACCGACTGTCTCCCCTTGAGTTACACAGCCCTGCTGCTGGAGACCGACTGTCTCCCCTTTAGTTACACAGCTCTGCTGCTGGAGACAGACTGTCTCCCCTTGAGTTACACCGCTCTGCTGCTGGAGACCGACTGTCTCCCCTTGAGTTACACAACTCTGCTGCTGGAGACCGACTGTCTCCCCTTTAGTTACACAGCTCTGCTGCTGGAGACAGACTGTCTCCCCTTTGGCTAAACAGCCCTGTTGTGGGGGGGCAGGACCGACCGTCCCTACCCCCTGTGCTGGAAGTGCAGAGACCACGGTCCCATCTGCACAGGTGTGGGGCTTACAGTCTCCCCCTGGTACATTAAGCTGCCACTGGGGAGAGGTGGTAACCAGCTCCTCTCCCATTAGAACACTCTGCCGCTGGGGAATGGAGACTGGGCTCTCTATTCCCTGTACATTAATGATCCGCCGCTGGGGAGAGGTGGTAACAATCTCCTCTCCCATGCATACTTCCCGTCTCTGCGGAGGGAGACCGACTGTCTCTCCTCCCAGCACAGAGTCCTGCTGTGGGGGAAAGGGGGATGGGCTCTCTATTCCCTGCTGGATACTCTGCCGCTGGGGAATGGAGACCGGGCTCCCAATTCCCAACAAATCACACTGCCGCTGGGGAGGGAGGACGGCTCCTTCAGCTCCCTGTAACTTGGGCGCAGAGACCACGGTCCCATCTGCGCTGGTGTGGGGCTTACAGTCTCCCCTTGGTGGGTTAGGCTGCCGCTGGAGAGAGGGTGTAACAAGCTCCTCTCTCTGAACTGTAACCTGCCGCTGGGGATCTGGGCCGACTGCCCAGCATCCCTGTAGGGCCAGTAGAGAGACCTCGATCCCATCTCCACCTGCCATCTGTGGGTCTCTCCAGGACCAGTCTATGAGGTCTGGTTCTGCTTGTCGGGTAGGTTGGAGCTGCACGAAGCTGAGCAGGTGTTGGTAGTCCTGCTCCAGCTCCCACTCCCTTGTTACCAGGTGGGTCATGTCTTTGCTCACCTCGCATTCGTCAGCCCAGACATACATGCCCATCCGGTAGTCGTAGATGTCCCAAAACCTAGACCCCTCCGTGCTGCCAAGATCAATGTCGTCCTCCAAGGCATCCCATAATAAACCCGGGCCATCATAATCATCCCCCTCCGGTAAGTCGTGCTCGGCCGTCCAGGGGGTAAGTCGAATGGTATGCCACCAGAGGGCCTGGTATGCGTTGTCTAGCCAGATCTCTCGCCATACCAGGGTCTCTAGTCTTGTCACCCACTCATCCAGGGGCTGCTCTCCCAATAGATACATGCGCATCGCCACACGCTTCTGTAGCCGCTGCTCATCACTGGGGAGACTCTCACCTCGCCGCCACTGGGCGTCTTCCAGGGCATCATACCAGACTTCCTTTCTGTCTGCATCCCTGTAGTCCGCGGCCGCCTCCTCCTCCTCATCATGGAACGCTGTCCAAAAACTAGCTGATTCCATCAAGGTGTAGCCAGGGGCGCTGTACGGATACTAGCGTTGCCCTCAATTTGTAATTCCAAACGTTACCAGTGTCTCTGAGCTGCTTCTCCTCGCACTAGGACGCCATCCCACCGCTTGCCACCAATGTAACGGATCGCCTGGCACCCCGACTTGGTACCTCCGTTAATGGATGCTCCTAGTGCTTCCTGAGGACTCCAAGCACTCTGGCAGACACCACAATCACTGAATCGATGCAGCATATGAACCTTCTCAAGCATATGAATGCTGTAGACCATTGAATAGGAACCATACGAATAGGCTTGTACTCCTAGCAGTCAACTGGAACAGCACTCAATAAATCCTTCCCCCCAATAATGAGACGACACATCACTTTGAGGGTAAAACAGGAACTCTGGACTGGCTCATCCAGCCTGGCTTTTATTTCCAACTCACACATACAGGCCACACCCAGGGGGAGGCATAAAAGAACCAATGACATAGATGTTACCTCCCACACATCCCCTCCCCTTAGTGTGACACATAATCCCATTATGCATACAGTGTAAAATATACTTTTACACAACTTTCATAACTTTAAAACCATACGTCACATTCACATAAAAATACATATCCACAATCAATCCATTCAGGGGAACAACATATTAAAAAATGGCATGAATCCGAACAGGGGTTCAAAAGTTACTAAAAGTATCTTTTGTTCCTTTCTGGCTGGCAGAAAAACATCCCCACAATGCACCCTGGTTTCCTCCCTTCTGCCCTGGAGTTAATTGGAGAAGTAATCCAATTACCCAGGACTAAAGGCAGACTCCATTAACCACATGGTTGCAAAACAACATAAAACACTTTAAAATACATAAAGTCACATTTACACATAACACACAGACATTTCACCCATCCCCAGATAGCTGGGATCTGCACACACAAAACTACCGAATAGCGCGCAGATCCTACTCACACAGTACAATTGCCATGGAGCTAAAGTCTTTCATTATATGAATAGGCTCCATGGTATAGCTATCTGGGGTATCACATTCCCATAAAGTCTGGTCCATAGTCCAAAGGCAAGAGGCAGGCAAGCAGCCCCCTCCAAGGACACGTGGCGAGGTCGGTTTCGGCACAGACACGGAGGTGAGTATTATTCCCTCCCACCCTCCCGGTGTGGGGTCTGCGAGTGAGATGTGCTTTGGACTCTTCAGGTATGTTGCATATTGGTCCATTTTTGGTGATTACTTACGTATGCTGTGTATGTTATTTTTTATACTAATTATATTTTTTGTATTTTCAGATTTCGGTTCTGTTTTTATGAATGACCAACAGTTTTGACTGGTAAGCACACAGTTTTGAGTTTGGTTATTACCATATTTCTCTCTCTCTTTTAGCTTGAAGTTATTGAAGTGCTTCTGTTTCCTGTTCTGGCCAAGTGGGATATCGTTCGTCTTACCTGGTCTTCGGTTTTCGCAAGAAAGAGGGGGATTGTGGGAGACACAGGCATTATATAGCCACTTCCTCTGTTATGTTATTGGTTGCCTGTGTACCTATACAGTTTTTTCTTTCAATTTGATAATACTTGTCATACTCAAAATTCCCAGATTTTACTAGTAACATGACGTAAAGTCATGATTTTATTAAAGACACGGAGGCGAGTATTATTCATAACTCTTTCTTTATTTCCTCAGCAGCAAAGATAGAGGAATATAAATATTATCAAATTGAAAGAAAAAACCAAGTCCTGCTGAATCTTCAGAGCAGAGACTGGGCCCCTTAAAACAGCATTAACACCCAGCACTCCCAAGCAACCAAGTCCTGCTGAATCTTCAGAGCAGAGACTGGGCCCCTTAAAACAGCATTAACACCCAGCACTCCCAAGCAACCAAGTCCTGCTGAATCTTCAGAGCAGAGGTATCATCTCTGGAAGATCTACTCAAGAATACCTGTATTCCTGTTTCCTTTAAACTCTTATTTTAAAATTGTGTTCTATTCCATCTCCCTCCCTATACTATCACTACTTAATTGATACCTATATCTCCCATCCTGATCTTCTGTTCTTGTTTTGCTTAAAGCTGCTGTGATCATGTCATTTTATGTTCATTCTTTAAGACTTTTTGTTAATTGTTTGTTTACCTAGTGTTACTACTCACTGATAATCTTGTAAATTTATGTTCATGGTTTATGACTTTCACCTATCTGATCCTTCCTATCTTTTTATCCCAAATGTTATCTCCTTTTAGTTTTTCATCTCTAATTAATTACCTCAATAGCCCCATGTCTCCCCACCCATAATAGTGTGTTTTATTTCTTTTTTTTTCTAACCTCAGACCTTATATTTCAGACTGGGCCCCTTAAAACAGCATTAACACCCAGCACTCCCAAGCAACCAAGTCCTGCTGAATCTTCAGAGCAGAGGTATCATCTCTGGAAGATTGCCCACCCACCCCTCCCCACACCATCCCACCCCATGGTCGACAACTTACTTATAGATAGTGCACATCAGCTGGTTTCCTTAACACACCAATCAAATCACTAAACCTCTCCTCACCTGAATTTATTTAACACACTGCATCCTTACAATGGTTTAATCACTCATTGATATTTGTGTGTTTGTATATATGATCTACATATCTATATAATACACTTTTTCTAATGTTCTCCCTTCTATTTTTCACTTTAACACTAACTTCTCTCATCACTAAAATATCCCTATCCTTTCACTCACCTGTCCCTAGCAACACCATAATTATTACTTCCACCTTACTCCCCTCCCCTCTCTATTCATCTCATGCACTCTACACATACCTTTCCAGCCTATCTCCACCAACTCCTCCCAAATCCTCTACATACATACCCTCCTACAAAACTTTCAAATCCTACTCCCACCTTCACTTCCTTTCTATCCTTCTGCTCCTAGCTGCTGGTGATGTCTCTCCTAACCCCGGCCCCCTCGCAACAAACTCAGCACATACTAACCCAAGGATCCACACTAATCTCATACCCATCTCATGTTCCTCTAAATCCTCCTTCAATACTGCCCTCTGGAACGCACGCTCTGTTTGCAATATAACTAAATCCACTGCTGTCCATGACTTCTTCATCTCTCGTTCTATAGATTTACTAGCCATAACAGAAACCTGGCTCTCCCCCTCTGACACTGCCACCCCTGCATCTTTGTCCTTCGGTGGTCTCCAACTTACCCACAACCCAAGAAACTCTGAATGTAAAGGTGGTGGTGTTGGGTTTCTCCTCTCCCCTCACTGCTCTTTTAAACCTCTTCCCACCCCCCCTTCTCTCTCTTTCCCATCATTTGAAATACACTCAATTCGCCTTTTCAAACCCTTCTCTGCTAACATTGCTGTTATTTACCGCCCCCCTGGTTCCCCTCTTCTCTTCCTTGACCACTTTGCTGCCTGGCTACCCTATTTCCTCTCTTCTAACATTCCATCCCTAATTCTCGGGGACTTCAATATTCCTATAAACCCACCTTTGACCTCTGCAGCCACCAAACTACTTTCCATGACTTCCTCCCTCGGGCTATCGCAGTGGGCAGATTCTCCCACCCATGTAGCTGGCAATACCCTTGACCTAATCTTCACTTATGCATGTACAGTATCTAATATCTGCAACACTCCATATCCACTCTCTGATCACCACCTCTTATCATTTGCTCTCACATACCCCCTCACCCAAAAACCTCAGCCTAACCCCCCTCAACTCAGGAGGGACCTTAATTCTCTTGATCTCCAACAGTTGTCAGCTGACATTGATTCACAACTGCTGTCCATCCCTTCCCTCTCCTGTCCTTCACAGGCCATCTCCATATATAACTCTACTCTTACATCTGCCTTGAACACTGCAGCGCCACTCCAAACAAGCACCTCGAGGAGGACCCGCCCCCAACCATGGCATACTAAATCAACGCGCTACCTGCAAAGATGCTCCCGTTGTGCTGAACGCTCCTGGAGGAAGTCTCGTACACAATCAGACTTTCTCCATTATAGATTCATATTGTGTTCATACAGTGCAGCCCTTGCCCTTGCCAAACAGTCCTATTTTTCCACTCTCATTAGTTCATGTTCCCGCAACCCCAGGCGTCTCTTTCACACCTTTAATTCTCTTCTTCGCCCTGCTGTGGCCACCCCCAAAACTAACCTTACTGCTGATAACTTCGCATGTTACTTCACTGACAAGATTGAACAGCTAAGGAAAGAATTCTCCCCTCCTTGCCTTTCTGTTTCTCAATCACACATAGATCATGCCTTTCCTACCCTTCAGACATTCTCCCCAGCTACTGACCAAGAGGTGGCTGCTCTTCTTTGCTCCTCTCGCCCCACCACTTGCCCGCTCGATCCTGTCCCATCTCACCTTATTAGATCTCTCTCCACTTGTCTCGTGCCTTCTCTAACACACATCTTCAACTGCTCGCTCTCCTCTGGCATCGTCCCTGCTGACCTTAAACATGCCACTGTAGTACCTATACTAAAAAACCCATCCCTCGACCCATCCACCCCCTCTAACTACCGTCCCATATCCCTGCTCCCTTTTTCCTCAAAGCTTCTGGAAAGACTTGTCTTCACCCGTGTGTCTCATTTCCTCAATTCCAACTCTCTCCTTGACCCTCTTCAATCTGGCTTCCGCCCTCTCCACTCTACAGAGACTGCCCTTATCAAAGTTACTAACGACCTAATCGCAGCTAAATCCAAAGGCCACTACTCCATACTAATTCTTCTTGACCTCTCAGCGGCCTTTGACACCGTTGATCATGCTCTCCTTCTTCAAACTCTTCAATCGCTTGGTCTCTGTGACTCTGTCCTCTCATGGTTTTCCTCTTATCTCTCCCAACGCTCATTCAGTGTCTCCTTTTCTAATGATACCTCCTCCCCTTGCCCTGTCTCAGTTGGAGTTCCCCAAGGCTCCGTCCTTGGTCCCCTTCTATTTTCTCTTTATACTGCCTCTCTTGGCAAACTTATTACCTCTTTTGGATTTCACTACCACCTGTACGCTGATGACACCCAGCTATATCTCTCCTCCCCGGACCTCTCCCCTGCCGTCCTGCAACGTGTCACTGCTTGCCTTTCTTCCATCTCTGACTGGATGTCCTCCCGCTTTCTGAAACTCAATCTCTCAAAAACTGAGCTCCTTGTCTTTCCTCCTCCTAATACTGATCCTCCTCTTTCGCTCTCCCTCCAAGTTTGTGGTACCAACATCAGTCCATCCTTGCAAGCGCGCTGTCTTGGCGTCATACTTGACTCTGGTCTCACCTTTGAGCCTCACATCCAGCATGTTGCCAAATCCTGTAGATTCCATCTTAAAAACATAGCCCGCATCCGCCCCTTTCTTGCACCAGATACTACCAAGGAGCTTGTCCATGCTCTAGTAATTTCCCGCATGGATTATTGTAACCCTCTCCTGATTGGTCTCCCCAATAGCCGTACTGCACCCTTACAGTCCGTAATGAATGCTGCTGCTAGATTGATTTTCCTCTCTAGTCGTTTCTCTCACACCTCACCCCTCTGCCAGTCCTTACATTGGCTTCCTGTATGCTATAGGAGTCAATTCAAGGTACTAACTCACACCTATAAAGCACTGAACAACTCTAGCCCCTCTTATATCTCCTCACAGATCCATAGGTATGTCCCTTCTCGGTCTCTCCGTTCTGCCCATGACCACCTCCTGTCCGTTGTCCGCACTCGTACGGCCAACTCGCGCTTGCAGGACTTCTCGCGGGCGGCTCCCTTCCTATGGAATAGCCTGCCTACCGCCATCAGACTCTCCCCTAGTCTTGCATCTTTTAAGAAGTGCCTTAAAACCCATCTCTTTAGGAAAGCTTATGGCCTCCAAGACTAACCCTTACCTCACATACCTGTCTCTTGCCCTCTCCAAAAGGGCAGCCCACCTTATTTGATTGTAAATTCCTGTCCTAATGTGTTTTACACCCCACCTCCTATAGAATGTAAGCTCGTTTGAGCAGGGTCCTCTTCAACCTATTGTTCCTGTAAGTTTATTTGTAACTGTCCTATTTATAGTTAAATCCCCCTCTCATAATATTGTAAAGCGCTACGGAATCTGTTGGCGCTATATAAATGGCAATAATAAATAAATAAATAAATGACGCCATCTTTCTTTGCAGGGCAGAAAATACTGTTACTTTACCATCTAAGTGAGTAATTATGACTTCTGCTCTTTCCTTCTTTTTATTTTTATCTGTTGTTGGTGTAAATAAATTGTTAGTCATCTGTGTTTTTATATGCACTGTGACAATTGTTTGTTCATAATAAATATTCCTTTATTAAGTTATGCCTTTGTCTGGTAAAGTAACTCATGTTACCTAAATATACCAATTTTTGAATGTTTTGAAATTGCAGAGATATTGTGCAAAATTGGATTTAGTGTGTTTTTATTCTTATTTGCTTGGGGTACCAAGGCACCCCATTTATAAATTGTCTTGGTTATGAGACAACTTTTGTTAATATAATTAAGTGTGGGCGGTGTTAAAAGGGATTTGTATCATTATTTCTGGTCTAGTGAAGAAATAGTGAATTTTAACCCTTTCAGAGTGCGTTTGTGACAAATTTATGGTGTAAAATAGACAGAAACAAAAGATTTATTAACTGTTCCTCCTTCCCAACGCTGCTCTGTAGGTGTTTCTCTTTATGTTATACCCACCTCTTGGCTGGCCTCCGCTCCACCTGCGCTCCCCCAGATGTCTTTTTTGATTTGCCCTGCTTTGGACACATCCCTAAATTTAATCAGTTATGTTGGCATAATAACTTCATTGCAGGTCAACGTCATATCTCTCTCTTCCTATACTCCCTAGGAGGCACTAGAAGTGCCAGTTAGGGAGTTTCCTTAGCATGTGCAGTAATTGCTATGGGTGAAGAGCACAGGGACCTCCCGCTGGGAGAAAAGCCTATTTTTAAATTTTAGGCCTTTCTCATAATCTATACATGTGCTGACAAAACTGCTAGCATAAATTGTGAATAATATGTTATGCTCGATCTAATGAGGCATCAGGTGGGTGTTGCAAATTAAAGAGGAAGGGCTCCAACGGGGCTCTAATATTGGGCAGACTAGATGGGCCAAACAGTTCCTTTCTGTCTTCACATTCTATATCACGTTCCTATAATATAACACCCTTGGCCAGGCATCATGAGCGGCAGGTGGGAGCCCTAATAATAATAATACATTAAGGAACCTACTGTCTCACTCAGCTCCCAACCATACTCCTGTCCTACTATATTTTTTACCCCACCTTCTATAGACTGTAAGCTCGTTGAGCAGGCTCCCATGGTCCTGTGGGTGAGAGCCAGTGTCTATTCCAACAGATGCCGCACCACACAAACAAGCTCTGATGTATGGTGTGAAAGGGCTCCCTCTTCTGGTGCTCTAGGAATGCATGCATCAAACGTGGGGATTTTATAGAGAAAGGGAAGACGAGGTTGTGGGAGTGACTCTAGAAGGCAAGAATTGTGTGTATCTCCCACTATATGAAGCACTTTTATGATCAGTGGTACTGTGCTCCCTGTACTGGAAACAAGTTGTCTAGTTTACACTCTTGTTTTCTATCTGATATTTTACCTCGATCTTGCCCTATTCGCCTAAGAACCTTTGCTCCTTGAACTGACCCTCTGCTTTGTTTTTGACTACATCCTTGTCTAATCCTTGCTGGTAACTGACTTGGTTTGTATAGGCTATTCAATTACATCCCCTTTCCATTTATTATTATTGGAGACCCCCCTGATACATGTGGATGGGAGCTGAGGGGGACAATAGAACCCCCTGTTTAATTATTATTAGGGCTGCTCATGGGTGGTGGTGAGTGGAGACATTAGTTCACCAGGCATTGCTCTAAGTAGGAGCCTCCACCTGCTGGTCATGGGTGGGATCTGGAGAGGCAATTAGGTCTTTGTGTTTAATTTAATTACAACCCAACCGTTGACCTCATAGTGTTTCCATCACTTTATTATTTATATTAGAGACCTACAGTGGAGTTTGGACATTGATATGCCCACCCACCCATTCTTTAATTTGAAGCCCCTAACAGCCATTAAAAAAGGCTGACAAATATGTTTCCAAAGCACATTTATTAGAACAATTTTTAACAAGCACCCAACCGTTTTATCAGGTTTGGTTGGCATTAACTCCATTTGGAATTCATTATAAATAGCATCCAAAACTAGTCGATATTTATTGACCAATTTATTGACCGATATTTATCAGACAACAGAATAGAATTGAGTCCTTAGTTTGTTCAAAATCACGCAATATGTAAAGAGTCCCATCAAAACAAGATCCAAATTACTCCCAAGTCATTTACTGGTAGTATTTTTATTGACTAGATCCTGTGGGCAAGTGATTTCGGCTTGCTTAATACTTACCCCAATACCAATCTCTAACCCTTTAAAATATTCATAATATCTAAGAATAACTTGTTACTCCCTAGGCTTTTATCAGTGCACATATCATAATGGGTAATTAGTATAAATACAAAAGGCAAAAAGGCAATTTTTCTATAGAATCTTGTTGTTGACACTATCATTTCAACTATAAAAGAATCCTAGTATATTTTCATGGAATTTGTTTTTTCCTTTTGTATTTTTTGTTCTTGTTGTTTTGTTCCTCAATCTTGACAGTTTTGCACCTGGTTGTCAGTCACTAATGAGGACATTTGTAATATCAGCTCATAGATCTTGCAATTTTCTAAAAGTAAACATAGACTGGCATTCTGCATGGATGTGATGACTAATACCATACTTAGCTAACTTTATATTCATTATGTCCTTTTTATTCTTGTAAAGGCCAGCTGAGTAGCAAATACAATTATTACAGATGTAGAACAAGAAGAAAATTCTTTTGAAAAAGGTTGTGGGGATTATTTTTAATCAGCTACCGCTTATTATTTTCAAGATGTTTAGTTACTTTGGTTATGACTGTCGTAACAAATGTGTGACTTTCCCGGCTAATGTTTTTTGTTTTTTTCCAGATTTATTGTGTACGACACATGTTTAATGCAGTGTCACTTTCATAGCTAACCTGGTACCTTCCAACAACATGATATATTTGGGGTCCTTCAAAGAATGCAATTCGCCATTACACTACATTGTTGCCACATACTGTCACCACAGTACGATTGCTTATCTTTGTAGTTATCAATTTCAAATTGAATTACAAACTAATAAGTGGTCAATATGCTACATCACCAGAGAGTAGAATAAATAAAATTAGATGTAAACAAACTAAATATTGTATTCAACCAACATCTAACTAAATTTTCCATACTCCTAATGAATTCTTGTTACCTAATTTTTTACCTCACAACCAACATTATTCTTCCTTTACATGTATTATTAATATTTTTAGAGACAACATTTCCTTTGCTACAGTGTCCTACATCTTTAAAAGATGTAGTGTCCCTGTCAATCATACACTGCTCTTCTCAATTGTACATTGTGTAGTTCAGTACTGAAATATGTTTTTTTTATGTTTTTTGCTTCATTACACAATGTTTTTCTCTCTCCATATATATTTACATATTGTTATTATTATTATTTAAGAATCACAAAACCTATAGAATATGTCCTATAGTTATAAATAGCTAATGTAGTTCTTTATAAATTAAAGGGACACTATAGTCAGCAGAACAACTACAGTTTATTGAATTTGTTCTGGTGAGTAGAATCATTACCTTCCGGCTTTTTGCTGTAAACATTGTCATTTCAGAGAAAATGCAGTGTTTACATTACAGCCTAGTGATAACTTCACTGGCCACTCCTCAGATGGCTGTTAGAGATCCTTCCTGGGTCATGGCTGCCTAAAATGCATCCAAACATTCAGTATCTCCTCCCTCTGCATGCAGACACTGAACTTTCCTCATAGAGATTCATTGATTCCATTCATCTCTCTGAGGATTTGCTGATTGGCCAGGGCCACTATTCATGTTTGTGTTCCTGACCCTATAGTGTTCCTTTAAACTGGAAATATGTGGGGCATTGAAGTAAGACACATTTATCTTTTAATTATAACTCCCCTGTTTTAATTGTTTTTCTCAATTCTGTACAAAAACACAAACTTAAATGAAATGTTACCCTTTCAAAAAAAAAACAAAAAAACTTAAAAGCAAACAAACATTGAAGTGGCAAGAGATTTATAACGACCTAATAACTAACTAAAAGTTAGCTATAGGTCGTACTTTTATTGTATTAAATTTCTCAGCAGTGTTCATTTTGAATTTACAAAATGCTAATTTTTAAAAGTATTTGTGTATCCTTATCGGAAATATTGAGGGAATGCATTTTTAAATTTTGTTATTTTCTGTCATACCTGGGTCTGAAAGTTTACATACAAGCAGAATCTGAATTTTCACTTTAGTAAATAACTCTTTGGATGTGGGCTAAACCCACTATATAGGAACCTATTGTGCTAAATCACTTTTATAAGATCCCAAAAAACTCACATATAATCCATCCTATGTACTGAATTACATTGAGAACCCTCTCAATCCCTCCTATACCCAACTGTTAGAATATATTTAATCAATTGCCAATTCAAAGTTTACTGTATGTGAGAAGAGAAGAGGATCTTGCCATTTTCAGTTCCATAGCAGTCAGCCATAGGTACAGAATATCATTTGCAAATACAATTGGGTGTGTATTTCAATTGAAAATATGAGATAGTTCAGGGATGGCTAAAGCTATAATCTGATTGTTATCCCATATTTAAGCAAGCGTTTTAGTTTATAATATGGTAAAGGTGTTTTGATTTGTTTTTCTATTGCAAGGTTTTGTCTTTTGTCCTTTCCCTTTCCACAGATGCCCTTTAACTTTCGGCTGCATCTTTAGATAGTAAACAAATCGGGTGACCTTTTTGTCATCCCATATGAGGCCTTAGGTCAGACCACATTGTACACAATTTGATACATTTTGAATAATTAGTCCTCTGGTTCTATCTATCAGCTTTCAATTACATTCACATAAATGTCACTTCTACCTAATATATATAATGAAATAATGTATCTCCAAAATTATATTTTAGTTTAAAACTAGAAACATGTACTTATTATGACATTAACCTTTGATTTAAAGTAGCACTGCCATGCCGAGCTTACCTTTCCCTAATCGCTTCCTCTTCTCTTCTTCTCTCGGGATCTGTTCTTCATTTCTTCCTATATGCTCTAGTTTTCTTTAAAACAAAAGACAAAGTAGGGACTATCTTGTCTTGTGTCTTTTTGCTACGCTTGACCAGCTTTGACCAGCAGAGGAGCAAAATGTGCTCCATTTCCTGTGGTCAGAGCAATTTCACACAATTGTCCCCTTTCCTCAGTGATCTCGCAATGCCTCCTTTCACTATTCCCGAACGTCCTGTCATTTAGACAAAACGCCAGCGAAACTATAGAATTTTGCCCCAACCGAATGAGAACAGTTTATTCATTCATGTTAGAACGACAATTGGTACTTTTAGGTCGGTTCAAAGTTTAATTTGAATGAATGAAATTTCGATCCGATCCGTGTTGCGGCTGCATCTTGCAGCCACTTAGTAGATAGCTCCCTAATTCCCACGTTATCAGGAAGCTATCTACTAAAAGGCTGAAAGACCAATATTGGTCTTTCAATCAACTTTACAATTACTAAGTAAAAATGACTTAGTATTAGTAAATAATCTGCCCCTACTCGCTATACTGCGAGTAGGGGCATGTCTAGTAAACACTGTTGTTAAAAATAAATAAAGCACCACCACTCAATAAATGACCCCATGGTAAGGCATCTCTTAACTAGCAGGGGGGGGGGGGCATAGTGTCCCCACCCGTGCCCCGCAAGTTGGGACTATTCAACTAAACGGGGGACATAGGGTTGAGCCTTGCAAGTTACCAATCAGGTAACTTCCAAAGAACATTCCTACGCTGTGTAAAATGACTCAGAGCACCCTGGTTTGTTGCATTCCAAGCCAACCAATAAGAGTGCTCTGATAGGTAAATATTGAGCCTTGTAATATTGGTAACTTGCAAGGCTCAAATTTACCTATCAGAGCACTCGTATTGGTTGGCTTCAACCAACCAATCAGATTGCTCTGAGTCAAATTGCAGGGCAACATCAATTAATGCAATTAATGCAGTGGCCCTGTCTAGTCCTGCAATGTAAAACATTGACGTTATGTAAACACAGCAATATTTCCATTGCAGGGCTAAACACACGTCTAGTAGCTGTCTTACAGACTCTGTTATGTGTCATTTGATGTCTTCATACTTTGCATGAGATGTCGAATGCCCTCTAATATTTTTTGTCCCCAATTCTTCTCTAAGAGAAGCATTAGATTGGACGAGAAGACAAAGAGAAGACAGCCTCCAGCAATACATCACAAGAGGCTGAGTAGAAGGCTGCACATAGTGAGTTGTGTTGCACGGGAAAAAAGGTAAGGAAAGTAAGTAAAATATTTTTGTTTTATTAAATTTAGAGAGAGTACTAAATTTAAACAGGAAGTAGAACCCTATAACATTATGAGTTCACATTTGTATTCCTAAGGCTTTATTGTTCCTTTCAGTTAATGAAGTAGCTGTAACATCATACCATTATCCCTACACCCCTATGTGGGAGCCTTTACTCACCCTACAAAAAATATATGTATAAGTAACTTATACTTCAAAACATTTTAACACATCTATATCAATATGTATACATGTTAGTCAACTACCATCATATACTGTGAATTATTTTTACAACAGATGGATGGAATGTACACTTTGGATTTTACTCTAGTTGGGTGTATTGCCACGGTAAAAGCATTTTTAAGGCAAGTTCTTTAAAGTGTGAATTCTGCTGGCGGTTAGTAATACACATGAAGGTTTTTAGTTAATAACTTATCTGTGCAGAAAATGTTGAACCACATTCGCCCTGTCTTCTCAGGCATAACATAGACTGTTCCCCCAAACAACAGAACATTCTACATATATTTGTACATTCGGCATACATTAAAATCTTAGAGGTCCTAATTATGCCAGTGACTGTAATTAAATACAGCATTTTCTTAATTTATGCATTTTAGGTATGTGTAGAAAACTCATGTATGAAAAATTATTGGCAAAAAAAAAAAACACGTTTTTTTTTTTTTACCTTTTACTGTAATTCAACTTCTCCGAATTAGTTCCCAGCCAGCTGAATATTGTCTGAGGCCACAGACAGAAGATTAACTGAAAAAGAATCATTTGATGAAAGGGGACTGGTAAAATTCAACATCAGCAGACAGTGATGCGTCTACAAAATGAAGATGAAAGATTGCAGTAATTTATTTGAAGAACAAAACAGAGTCAAACAGGAACATTGTAAAGTGCGGGAATTATTGAGACTGTAAAAGAGTGAGTTGTGATATTGATATCAATGGAGAGAACAAGATTTAGATAGACTTCACTATGTCTACATATCGGTTATGTCAGAAAGAAAAGGATTAATTATATATATTTCAGTGAAGACTATAATGCCTACAAAATGTGATTTCATTTTTTTGTATTGCGAAGTGTAATATGGAGGTAAAAACGTGCCATTTACCTTGTATTCATTATTAGTGGCAATTTAAATGCATACTCCAGACCCCGAAAGCAATTTAGCTTGCTGAAATGCTTTATGTGTGGAGTGTGTCATCTTTCATTTTACAAAAAAATGCACATTTCAACAGAAATTGGCACCTTTATAAATTAACTTGGATAGACCCCCCTGGCTTTTTTTGCAGACAACCAGTGCTGTTACTTCCTGGTTTGATTAGCTCAGTTCAGCTAAACTAAAGAGGCAGCAATTGCTCAGAGCACCTCATTGAGATGCATTGGAAAGTCTGTGATTGGACAGACACAGAAAGCCTGGGCAGGGCTAGAAGGGGAGGGCTTGCAAAGGCTGCAGACAGGATATCTATGGCTTTTGCAAGCTGTTTTTAGGTAATGTCCCAATGAAAAATGCATAATTAAGTGCATGCATGTTTCCAATGGGGTCTATCTACTAAACAGTGATTTTCTTTATGGTAAGCAATGCTATAAAGTTAAACCTTTGCTTAATCCATCAAAAAGCCAACCAGCCTTGAATGCTTAGTGAGTCCCTTCACAATCAAAGACAAAGAAACACAGGAAAATATAAAAATTGTGGAAAAGATCTGGTTTTACTTCTAGTTTAGGATATTTTTGCGGTTTTTCAAAGCCATTGTGAGTTTTTACCCTCAGTATGTTGGCCCTTATATGCTTCAACTTAGTCAATGCTGTGTTCTATTATTTTAACTTTATTTGTATTACCTCACTTTCTTGTACTTCGTACAAGTCTTGAGAAATGTGTAACTTTCTATCACATCCCTCCTTTCTCTTCAGTATTGCAAACTGTAAGTATGACATCTTTCAGTCTCATGATATGTATTATTAAGCAGATCATGCACCTTTATCAGGATTTGTATGCCTAAAATAATACTTTTGCGTTCCTTGTTACAAAATTATACATCGGCAGACTCCTTATTCTCCTCACATAGATTTTGTAAGAGTTAATGAACAGTTGTGAATGCTCAACATTTCTAAAACCAATACTGAACTTCTTTGATACAATGTTTTTTTTTTGTTTGTTTATTTTTTAAACTTTATTATCAAATGTCACAGTTAATTTAGAGTGCAATGTTTGGATTTGTGCCTAATGGAATATGAAATATGCTCTAATACAACCAAGAGGAATTTTATTCCGACAGCGATGTTTAATTTAAAACTTAAAGGGACACTATAGTCACCAGAACAACTACAGCTAATTGTATTTGTTCTGGTTAGTATAATCAGTCTATTTTTGCATTAATTACTGTCTTGTTAGAGAAAATGCAAGGTTTAAATAACAGCCTAGTGACACCTTCCCTGGCCACTCATCATATGGCTACTAGAGGTGCTTCCTGGGGCAGTGCTGCACAGTGTGACTGACATTCAGTGTCTCTACCCTCTGCATCAAGACACTGAACTTTCCTCATAGAAATGCATTGATTCAGTTCATCTCTATGACAAGATGCTGATTGACCAGAGCTGCGTTTGATTTGTGCTGGTTCTGCCCCTGATCTGTCTCATTGACAGTCTCAGCCAATCCAATGCTTTCCTATGGGAAAGCATTGTGATTGGCTTTGAGCAACACTTGTAATGATGTCAGCCAAGCAGGCAGATCAGGGGCAGGACCAGCAGCAACAGACTGGTGTAAATGTAAGATTATACTATATTTAGGGAAGGCAAGGGTATTTTTTAACACCTTAGGGTCAGGAATATATATTTGTGTTTCTGACCCTATAGTGTTCCTTTAGTAATAAGACAAGATACTCATAGGGTTATTCACTAAAGTAAGAATTCAAATTAATTTAAAATTTAAGGTCAAAATAACTGAACTGTGAAAAATTATCTAATTCAGTTATGCTTTTAGTTTGGCAACTCTGGCCATAAAATTTAAATTCTCTTTGAATTCACTCTGAATTCTCACTTTAATAAATAACCCTTACAGAAAATGTAAAAATAACAAGGTTATTTCCTAAAGTGAGGATTGTCTGGAATTCAAATTGAATTTAAAGTGAATTTTAAATTTAAGGAAAAAGTAGAGCACTGTAAACATTCTCCAAGTCAGCTAATCTTCTAGTTCAGCTACTTCGGCCTTAAATCTGCAATTCACTTTGAATTACAGAAAATGTTTACCTTAGTTAACAGCCCTGGCTGTTTTACACATATCCAGTTATACTGTACGTTTCTCAGAGAGAGAGGAGCTTGGGATATAAACAGACATCGAGGAGGAACAGAAGTCAGTAAATAACAGAAAGTTCAATGGATCAATGAGAAATTCATAACGAGTCACAGGGATGGAGGAAAAGCTAAGTAAAATTGCTTGTCAGCATGAGAAAGAATTAGTGTCCCACTACAGTGTAGGAGAGGAGAGAGACAGGGATGAAATGAATCCTGTGGGTTTCTCAAGTATAGCTCTATCTGCGAGTCTAATCCATTTGGTAATCCTTATTTCACACAGTGACAAGGTATCATCAAGTACTGTGCAAACCTGAATTCGAGAAGCAGCCACCATCCATCATGTGCTAATGCATGGCAATTGGACATTCAAGGGACATTCCCAAGCAGCCAGATAAAAATATGTTTGTATTTCTGCGTCTTTCGTATACATGTCTATATCTTTATACTGTAAAGCTCTGGTTGGGGTATTGTAAAATTAAAATGTTTGTTTGTTTTTTTAAGTTATTTGTTTATCTGTCTTTTGTACATAATTCTTAGGTAGATAGACAGACAGAAAACCTTCTATCTACATTTGAAGTTTCTGAGGTAAAAAGTTCTTAATGCACTTTTTGCAATTTTATGATCAAAACTTTATTGACTAGGTACATATTTTAAAATCTATAAAATCTGCTGTATCAAGCTGTATCTGTCAAATCGCAGGCCTCATGCATTTGTCAGTGATACACAATTAAAAAGCCGATGTGAATATCACTTGTTTTGCATCCCATTTATTCTCAAGAACGGATTTGAATCATGTGTAACCTCAAAAAAAATCTTTGCTATCTCATTCTATACAAAAATTTGTAATTGGTGTACAAAATCATCTAATAACTGCCTAAACATTTTTTTCAGTGGTCCGATCCTTGGGAACAAAATGTCCTATTACTCAAAATACTCTCTAAATAACAATTCTCGCACAAGCTAACCTAACCGCATTAATTAGTATTCGTTTTTTAATCTAGTCCTTAGTCAATGGCAGTAACTACTGGAATATAGTCTTTAGAAGAGTGAAAATTGGGATAGCGATATATTTACACAAGTAAATAAATTACTCATACATTTACTGTTTCTTAATTCCACGCTGTTTATCAAACCCCAGATAAATCATTTAATAAAAGATATAGACATGATGTGCGCTTTGGGGAAATCAATCTTGTAAGTGTCACATTTAAATTGAATTATCATCTACTTTCATTTTACAAGAACAAGTGATAGAAGAACATTATTCATGTGTCATAGACCTACAAGGATTAAGGAAACCACACCACAGCAAAGTGATCTTATTATATAAAGTCATCAATTTATTTGATTTAGTGACCAGTCCATATAATCTTGGATGAATAACATACTTTCGTAGAGTTGTACACCCATTTCTAAAAACTAAGATTTGAATTCCTGTGACGGCACAAAATATTGTCAGAATAGATATTTTTGGGGGGTCAAGGATTTAGTCACTATAATTCTGATATTTCACTAACCTATAAATCATGACTTTTCCTGTGTTTTCTATGACATTCATTGGGTAAACAGTGCTTCCCTCCATTGTTAGTGCTGCTGAACCAGATCCTAATCATAATGCTCTTAATATTAAGAGTTCACAAAACAAAGCTATATATCTTCGTTATTGAGTCATTCACACAAACGGAAATGCCTTTAATAAACAAAAGTAAAATTAACTCACCTACATTTTCTTTTCAATGAGCTACATGCCATATTCTTCAACCCTAGGGGACTTTGAGCCTTAATGCAACCTTGGGTTTTTTAGTGATGGTCACCTTCACAGAAGCGCAAGCAATTATTCTGAGACACTTAGGAATATACAATTGCAGCATCATGGGCAGTCATATTAAATATTAACAATTCCCAGGAATGATAAATCTGGGAACAGAGTTTCTCCTCTGGAAGTCTTATTTACACTTCATTTCTCTTTACTCAGAGGGAGACTATTATGTACAAAGCGCTTGTCTAGGTGAACTTCAGATTAAAATTATACACAGTACAAAGAAAGATAAACACAGTCAGATTCGCCTTAACCTTTCTAGTCTCGACAGAGAAATACATAGACAAGAATTTAAAGGAATTACGAAACTAAGTACAAACCTATATCAAATATCAATTTAAATGTAATGCTGACAGCCACAATACGACCCCGCTGCCCAATGGGGGAATGTTTAGTATATAGATGAATACAGTTATAGGTTAATTTCATGATGCTGATAAGTATCCATAAGGAAACCTCAGCTTTTGGTTTAAAGAATCTCTTCTTTATCCTACAATCACACATCAGACACAGGATTCATAGTACTATCCCCAAGGTTTTACTCCTTTTGCCCATGGGTAATAGAACAATACATTTGCCTGGCATATTCAGGGCCGGTGCAAGGATTTTTGGCTACACAGGTAAAGATAAATTTTGCCAAACCTCTCCCCCCCCCCCCCAAAAAAAAAATGCATCTTCACCTGTCTGTCTCCTTACCCACCATTTGTGTGTTTTAATGTCCTCTTTTGATGTCTTACCCCTTTTAGTATTCTATCCTCTCTTTGTGTCAAATAATGAATCTACTCCTCTGTGTGTATCTCCCGCAGAACCTTTGTGTGTCTCTTTCTCCCCTTCTCCAGAACCTCTGTGTGATTATTTTCCCCTTACCCAGCCTCTCTGTGTATCTCTTCAGACACTATAACTGATTCAATGAGATGAAATGGTTATAGTGCTATAGTGCCTACAGTGTCACTGATCATGGAGTAACCACAAGGTTACAGCTTCTCAGAGTGGAGGTATAATAATAATAATAATAATAATACTTATCATTAATTAGAATCTGTTCAACCCTTGGGTCGCAGGTTCAAGTCTTGGCAGGGTTGATTCAGCACTTTATCCTTCCGAGGTAGATAAAATGAGTACCATTAAATTGGGTAACAGTAACAAGCCCTGGATGTTGGCTGGGCTAAGGTAACATCCCCAGGATGTACTTGAAAACAAGAGTAATCTGATTTACCTCTCCTAGCTAAATACTTTCTTGTTATTATTATTATTATTAACATTTTCATCTGCTCCATTGGTTTCTAACAGTTCGAACAAAACATCGATGTAAATGTTCCCCGAGCAGTGTTCTTTGTTATAATATAGTACACTACCAGCCCGGTTGAAAACATGCCTCTACTCTCTTACCAAAGCAAAGTACTGTTTTTTTACTTTGAAAAAATACTTTGATGTTTAGATGGATTTTCCACATTTCCCACATCCATGAGGTACACTACTGAGCAAAAACAAACAGAAATGCACTAATACCATCCCCACACTTTTAACACAACATCATATATTTTCACATGATGTCTCATCCCAGTGACCTTTAGCTGCCTAAATTATCACAAGGAGCGATATCACTCCTTGCACCTCCCCACCATATATATTAAAAATAAATATTACTGGCAATGGTGGCAAGCCCACCGGGATAGCTTCTTCATAACAGAGAAGGGGCACAGGCACCGGTCAGGGAGATCTTCTGATCTACGTGCCACTCTTGTAGCAGGCGCATGCCTATGGTTCTAATACTGTTCTAATACTCTCCTTCTGTAATTGACATAAATGTATCTTCTTGATTGCAGAAGGGGCTAATATATATTTTGATGTCCTCATACGTGCCCTGAGGATCTATGTTTCCTCTGTCCAGGTTGAATTCAAGTTGTATTTGACGTTACGCAATGAGCCCGTTCTCTGTTTGAAATATGGGCAATCAGCTGGGTATATTCTGTTTCCTCAGATAGTTCTGTAATTAGGATGCACCGCTAGGTAGAGGTACAACACTTCAAAATTTGAAAGAGCTTGTCAGCAGGAACAGCAGACATCTCTTCAGCTTTTGACTGGTGATTATATTAATACAAACAGATGGGATTTATAGATTGTTATTGCTAGATACTTGCCACCGTTTGACCGGTAGTTGCCAGCTTTGTCGGTTTTATTACTTAAAGAAAAGCACTTACACATGTAATTTTCTGAGAGTGCTACTGAATTTAAATTGTCCCTTTAGGCTCTGCATTGAGAGTAAAATCTGCAAGTTTCCCTTAGCATCGTTTTACCAATTTGCTAGATAAGGCAGCCTTTACTGGTTGTACAATGAATTCATTATGTTTGTTCCATTGACTGCAGATACATATTTATAGGTACAGTACAACATGATTGCCGAAATAACAGAATACAATGTTGCATACATTCATTGTTCAAGGAGGTGGGAAACGAAAAACCTATGTTAAAAAAAACAACAAATATTCCTCTTGTATATCTCAGGATACTAAAATAGTTGGGTAGCCTAAAACATGAGAGAGTCAATACTTTTAGAAATGAGAAAACATATTTCCACCCAACTTTTGTGATCTTAGCAATATCAAACCTTCAAAACATCAGTTGTGGACCTTCATCTAAGGGATGAAGTCGCACTTACCAGAGCGAGGATTTCTGTTAGTTAGAAAACAAATAACGAAATAAAGGCCAAACATCGGATATGGAAAAAAAATCACCAATTTGGCTTTGTTACAGCTTGGCTATCTAAATCTGACATTTGCAGTTGGTTTGCAATAAATTTCAGTTATTATTATTCCGCACCGCTTTACAATAAGAGGGGAATTTACCAAATGAGACAATAACAAAATTTAACAGGGACAATAGGTAGTTGAGGACCCTGTTCAAACGAGCTTGCAGTCTCACTGTTTACTCAACAGGCTATATGTGGTTTTACAAAGTAATTAAATCTATACAATTGTGTTATTGTTTTATTTTTTATTTTTTTTATTGTCCACTCTTATTCAAATATATATTTTTTAAATATCCAGTCCAGATATTTAGCTAAAGGATTATGTACTACCCTTATTTGTAAATTAACACAGAAAAGAAGACACTGTCTTTGGTTCCTCCCACAACCAGCAACAAAATGTCCAGAACAAACTTTAAATAAAATAATTCTTTATTTAAAGTGTCAAGATGATAGATGACATTTTGGCCACACATATGGCCGAAACGTCACCTTTCCCCTTGGCACCTTAAGTAGAGGATCATTTAATTTAAGTTTGTGCTTGACATTGTCATTGTCTTATTTGTAAATTAGGCAGCAGATACATTAATTGTCACACCAAAAAAAGTGCACAAGCTAATGTTTTTTGTACATAAAGTGCCATGCTTTTGTTTTATTTGTTTTTTAAACTGTGTTTAAAACAGTACCAATATAGCTTAGTCTATCTGCAGAAATGCATTATGAAGTCTGAAACAAAATGGCTATCTCTGCTCATTTGCATGTCAAACTTTGAACTCTGTGATAGTTGTAGAAACATGATTTCTCAAACTTCCATGCCCAAGAAGAATTTCTCAGAGTTCAACATGAGATATGCAGGTGAAGCATTAACAGTAATCTTTACAAAACAGTTAATTATAGTTGGGATTTTCAGACATACAGTCCAGCCAGTGCTATTGTTGGTGGTGTGTGGTTTGTGGCCTTCTCTTCACTAGACAGTTATCTAGAAGATTATAAAGTGGGCTGACACAACCTACCTTGGTAATTTATTCTGGATTTCACTGCCCCAACTGCAAAGCACATGTCAGCCACACTTTTGCTTGGTTAAGTCATGGCTAATAATTCAACTGCTTTTAAGAAGTCCTGGCCAACTGGGCTGCTGATTCTTTTTCAAGCGTTGCCTATAAACAAGTGTGAAGGTGACTGATATGCCAGCATCTGGTTCTGTAAGATTAATTTGCCCCGTAGTTGTGATAGCTGCAAGAAAATCCCTAGGGACACCTAGCTACAATTTATAGCTTTTGGAAATAACTGTGAGCTCTGCCTGTCCAATTACCCTCAGTGTTTAGAACGCTGCAGCAACATTTTAACCATTTGGTCCCTGAATACAATTTCTAGTCTACTAGATAGATTTTAACCCTTTGCATCACAACGGGTAAGTGCTCACGGCTTCGCAAAGGGATAAAAATGAAGAAACCCACGATTTCTCAAAACCTTAAATAGTGTTTGAAATTACTTGCGTGTTTTAGAAGAGATTCAAATTGAAGGCATTGAGTTGTCCTGAAGAACCTCATGCAATCTATCTGAAGGACAAAGCTGATGATTATAAACAAAGTGGACAGATGTAAGGTCACAAGCTTTGCTGGAAGCCTTGTATATAACAGGACAATGAGCAAAGGATATGGAAATAGTATAGAGACGTAGCCTTTATTCAATGAGATGTTTTACATGGCCATGAAAGAGAGAGAAAAAAAAAAATCTCCTGCATTTTTATTGAAATCTATGTTTTCATTTGATTTATGTATTCTAAAACAGCTTTGGCAAGAAGAAAAAATATAATTGCGGTGATATATTACAGCAGAGCAGTTTCAGACTGAAGTCCTTTTTTCAGAAAACAAGCTTAAAGATCTTTATGTATCTCAGGAAGAGCTTGGTTACAGCAAATATGACATTTACTAGGAGAGTCAGTTATAGACGATACAACAAGGCAGTAAAAAATGTCTTTCGGGCAAAGTACTTCTTCATTTGATATTATAAACTAATATATTCCTGTTATCGTTTTTCTAAGCTTTACTGTATTGTTTATTTTAACATAAAATAGTCTAGTACCAGTCACATTTTCTCAATATAAACCTTATTGATATGACTTTAAAGAGATATTACACTAAGTATATAATATAATATACTTTTATAGAATGTGAAGTGTTTAATTCCTCTATTTATAGTTACTGAAGTCAGATATCACATATCATATTTTTATGATTCTCTGTTTGTGTATTTTAAATATGTCTAATTAAAATATGATATGATTTCAGTGGTGGTATGATCAGAGTATGTTGCCAGGAGTTATTTGTTGTTGTAGTACCTTTATAGGGAGACATCTTGCATCAGTGAAATCAGTTGATGTTTTGGCATTTAACTAACCCCTCAAAGATATTGTGTGATACTATAACAGAGAGATGTCTTGGTGATTATAAAAGTCCAGATAAAAAAAAGGAACAAACTCTTGCAGGCAAGTCAGATGGACAGATTGAAGGGGGTATCTCAACATGAACTTAGTGTTTTTATACATGTACTCTCGACAATTTATTTGTCAGAGTACCGGTGTGCTTTTTAATGGGACCACTGGGCTCTTTTAGCAGGGTTAGCATGACCCATCATGGATTTACCATTTATGTGCACCTCGGTGGTACCTACCACAGGAAGCCCACATGGAACTAATTAAAAGTTACAGTGTAACTTCCTGACTAGCAGTTGTGTAGCCTCCTTCCTAAAGAGTTCACTTGACTTCTTGGCTGATGATATCTTTAGAATTATGCTCACCAAAACACAATCCCATAAATACATTGATTTTATTGCATAGTATCAACATGCAAATGTGTTGTAGTAAGCCATATAATTCTCTTTTTAATTCAACTCTTTATTTATAGCCATACATGACAATATAGAACATCCACACAAAAGAAGTTACAGAGTCTCTACAAAACAGATGCATATGTGGGTGTCCTGTTTCCATGAGGAACTAAATTAGTGCATATTTTAGCAGTATTAGAATGAGGCTCTTTGTATGGGATCACATTCCATAGCCTGCTTAACTATCCATCTCTTTAGTGTGCAAGGCAATAGTCCTTATTTACAATTGGTACCTACCAAGAGGGAAATAAAAAAGGGGAATAATTAGTGGATAAAAGAGTGCACATACCTGAACAAAACCAGGTCCAAGGTGGGGAAAAACCCTGGCCCACTTACACCAGAGACACATGGTGGGTCTACTGCCCCAATCACATATTGTCACGCAGTAATCAGAAGCTGTAGCAAGCCAACCTGCGCGCCAATGAGTTAATGAGGAGGGGAGCCAAGGGCCATCTACAGGGTGCAATGCTTTTTTTAGCAACATAGACAGCAGAGCAGGCCAGTATGACCAAGCACTTTGAGCATCATGAGCAGCAAACATTTACATTCCCCTAGGCCCCCACACCCTGAGAAAACCACAGTGTTCCATTAAACATATCTCTAACAGATGTAAATAAGAGTGTTTTCCTGACATCTAGGATAAAGATAAAAAAAAATGGAAAACACAATACCAGAAACGGGACCTGTGTAGCTTTGGGGATGAGTCTAAAAATAGATTTTGTGGGCTAGTGATGTGGACACTGCATGTATGATGTAAGGGCCAAACACTCAGGGAACACTGGGCCATGCTACTTCTATAAAGGTATGGGATTGGGGAAAGTGATGTGGCATGGTGTGGAGATGCAGTAATTAGCTACCGCGGATGGGCCATTTAGGCCTCTAAATGTACTGGAGAGACTAAGGACTGAGAGTGCTAATGGAGCTTTCGTGGAAAGAAAAAAAAGTTTGATGATATGTCTTTCAGAAGGGACCCTCTAACTAAAACTAGGTAATGTGGGCTAATGACTTTGTACATATTGGTATAGAAATGTAGTGATCAGCTACTCGGGTGGGACCCCTGGACTCTTTTTTTTTTTCATAGGATCTAGTCAGGAATGTGAACATAAATTGAAAAAATAAGGCTGCTATATTCAATATATTTATATCTTCAAGAAAATTGAAGAACTAAGTTATTTTTATGGGACTCCTGCAGCAGTACTTACCTGTGCCACGAGCTGGCTGGGGTCCTATGCTCGAGCACTCCTGCATCCACATGTCTCGCACAGGGCTCAATCACTGTGCATTCTGAGCAGGCCGTGCGCGCCCACCGTAACAAACAGTCGCTCACCCCGCCACATGTAATTAAGAGCGCTGCTCACGCCACAAGCATACTCTTAAAGGGTAAATGGGAGTCCCAAGTAGTTTCTAGCTCCCATTGGTCCGTTTAATTCAGGCACCCCCATACATGCACGTTTTGGGGACGCAGGTATGATGTGGACCAATTAAAAGTTCCTGTTAGGGTATTTAAACCTCCCTAGTCCTGTACTCTTGTGGTTTCTGTCTCAGTGCCCTTTAGTGCGTTCATGAGCTATTGTATAGTATTCTGTTATTGACCTTGGCGTTGTTTCTGACTCTGCGTTTATCATTAACCCTTTCCTGTGTTGTTTGCCTTTCTGACTGATTACCGGTCCCTTGCTGTTCTGAATCCTGTGTGTTGGGTTATTACACCGTGACAACTCCCGAGAAATGTACAACCTACTCCCTTGCTTAGATTGAATGTGAATTCTGTATCACCTTGATTTTCTCTTATCACAAGATGTTCTGAATTAAGCCTCCTTTGACTTATGTTTCGCACTATAGCTTCCAGCATTAAATGTAATTCAAAACACCAAAAGCACGGGGGCGGGGCCTGACCGTCAAGATGGCCGGACGCACATGCTACATGCTCCGGTGGCAAGGGGCATAATCGGAGCCCTAACGGCGACCTACCGAGCCTGGAACAGCCTACCAGACTGAGGAGGATAACCAGCACCGGAAGCGGCACCTAACGGTACGCGAAGCATGTAGCTCCGACCGCAGACACCGGAGCCTAGCAGCAAGGCCTACCACTCACTGAGACAAACGGACCACGGGGGAGACGGCCGCTCTCCTGTGGCCATATTAAGCTACAACCTCGACGTAGGTCCCCGTTCCCCCCCCCTTTGGACCGGTGGGGGTCATCCCGGTCCCCACCAAACCAGGGCAAATGACAACACAAGCCCCGGCTATACACCGCGGCCCGAACAACGCGGCCAGTGGGCCACTCAAGATGGCGGCCGCGACTCAGTGGCAGAAGCCCGCGCCGGCCCTTCAAAGCAGTCAAAGATATTACACTGAGGAGCAGTACGCTGAGAGACTAGACAAGCTCTTTCAAATGCTCTGGGAGCGACTGATGCACTGTTGCAGATGGGAACCACCTGACCCGGTGGGAACAGTAAGGAGGGACGAGGCGTGGAGCTGGAATAGACCCGCATCGGGCAAACCACGCAAGGCTAAAGTCACAGCCCACCCTGCAATCCTTCCTGAGTTGAAGGCCTCCCGGAAGACACATCCACGGCACCAACCACACCGCCGGAAGCCCGACCGTCGCAGGCGACGGCAGAACACCCGAGCTCCCCATGGCGCCCAACAGAGGGTAGACCCGGCCTTGACTATGAGAGCACGAGTCTGTGGACAGCAGGTGCTTGCCTTCATTCCGGCCTGGGGCTGGAGCGCTCCCTCCTTGCACTAATGGCTCACCGGCCTCTCGCTGACCCGCCCAAGACATGGCACCGACCTTCCCAGCAGGGGTATTGGCTGACAGACGACCCGTACGCCCGCAGCCCCACCACACACCGCTCACAGCCAGGAACTCTTGGTGGACAATACAGCGTGTTTCCCAACTAGCCCAATGACTCTACTTGAAGTCTACACCAGGACATTACTTTCAGACACTCATGCACCTCACCAGTGGGTCCAGCGCTACTACACCATTGAACACTTTACTTAACGCATCGCTCACACATGTATTAAGCTAAGTGCAGTATTAAACGGTACACTACAGCTATGTTACAAGTACATTAAATATGTTCACATGTTCTCGACCTCATAGATACCATACTGCCGGATTTACCGAGTTGAGCTTAACGTACAAGCACATCACCACCACATGAGCGAATATTGCAATGATCTAGCTAGCATGCAAATTGATGTAAGGTTATAACTGTACTAGTCTAGCTTTATTGAGCACTAATTGTTTTTGTCTGTTCGCACATAGTATTACCCTGATGACTTAAGGCACTAACTTTTCAATGTATGTGCATAGCCATGACACTTTAGATCAGCATGTTTTTCTAGGCTCCGCACTTAGGTAGGCCTTACAGTTGTAAAAATACAATAATAGGTCGCGCTATACAGAAAGTATAACAATAAGTAGATAAAAATATATATGTACTCACATTTAATAAATAGGCAAACAGAGAGTAAAAATAGATATGTGTATAAAAGTCCCAATATATGTTAAAATTCTTGTAGGTTCCAGTAGGATAGTAGAGACTTGATGGTGATATCAATGAGAGGCTGGGTCTTCTATAGCTGAGGGGATCTTGTCTCAATGACGGACATGTAAATGAGAGGATAGAGGAAACTCCAATAGTGTAAACTGTGATTGAGTAGATAAAATAAAGTGTGTATTCGGGAGGTATTACACTCACCTATTCAAGAGCGTGTACTCGCTCAAGTGTAGTTGGCATTCAGTGGCGTTGACCCCCCACTGTCGGGATATAGGTGTGGATAATTTCTCGATATGAAAAAAAGATAGAGACCAAATATAGTGCTCACTGTATAATTATAAATAAGTCTGAGAAGTAAAGGGTGTACTCACATTTGCATGAGCAGGATATACTGCTCAATATGATGGCGTGGGTGGTACAATCCCCACCTAGGATTCTTTAAACGATGGTCGGCTCCAAAGTGACGTGTAACCAGGTTAAAAATAAATGAATAAAATAAAATAAAAGGTATATGGCAAATAAAAGGTAAAAAAGCCAATATTCCTTTATTAATACAGTAAAAAATATATATAAAAATAGCCAAAACGCGTTTCGCCACACAGGGCTTTATCAACTGGCAATAATTTTTGATTATTGCCAGTTGATAAAGCCCTGTGTGGCGAAACGCGTTTTGGCTATTTTTATATATATTTTTTACTGTATTAATAAAGGAATATTGGCTTTTTTACCTTTTATTTGCCATATACCTTTTATTTTATTTTATTCATTTATTTTTAACCTGGTTACACGTCACTTTGGAGCCGACCATCGTTTAAAGAATCCTAGGTGGGGATTGTACCACCCACGCCATCATATTGAGCAGTATATCCTGCTCATGCAAATGTGAGTACACCCTTTACTTCTCAGACTTATTTATAATTATACAGTGAGCACTATATTTGGTCTCTATCTTTTTTTCATATCGAGAAATTATCCACACCTATATCCCGACAGTGGGGGGTCAACGCCACTGAATGCCAACTACACTTGAGCGAGTACACGCTCTTGAATAGGTGAGTGTAATACCTCCCGAATACACACTTTATTTTATCTACTCAATCACAGTTTACACTATTGGAGTTTCCTCTATCCTCTCATTTACATGTCCGTCATTGAGACAAGATCCCCTCAGCTATAGAAGACCCAGCCTCTCATTGATATCACCATCAAGTCTCTACTATCCTACTGGAACCTACAAGAATTTTAACATATATTGGGACTTTTATACACATATCTATTTTTACTCTCTGTTTGCCTATTTATTAAATGTGAGTACATATATATTTTTATCTACTTATTGTTATACTTTCTGTATAGCGCGACCTATTATTGTATTTTTGCTATTTCTCTTTTGAGGACGTTGGAGGGAACCTCATATCCATAGGTTGCAGCTTGTCTTTTCTTGTTTATTCCCCTCTAGAGCACTCAGCGCTGATCCTATACCCTTTCTAGGCCTTACAGTTGTAGCCAGTGTCCCCAGCTAGCATGTTTACTCCTCGCTATTTGTGTTCAAACAAGTGCAGTTTAAGCAGTCTATTAATATTGTACTCTTACGCTATAGTTGAAGCGTTGTTCTCCTATTTACAAATCTATTTTAACCCCTATGACCTCTATGTAGACAAACACGACTAGCCTGTGTACTAATATACTCAAAAATCAGTATGAGCACCCTGACAGATAAGCGAGACTAACCTGCAAAAGCCTATATGTTATTCACTGTTTATATTGAGCTCACTCACTCAGCTAATATAACTAAACGAAATGAACATGCTATGTATAGGCCTCAATAATTTAAATCTTGTTGCCATGCTAACACATACCAAACGAGGTCATTATCGTTACTTGTCTTATGCCTGCATCTATTTTGTGTTTCTTTAAATTGTGAGCTTTACTGTCTACCCGTGTGTCACTAGATGTCTGACTATAATAACTTAGCAAGTTACCAACCGGATCTTATGGTCCATAGCTTGTATTTTCAAACTAAAGTTTAACAACAAAAATTTAAAAAATGAGGCATCGCAATTCTGGAAATGTAATCTAATCTTGCTGATTGATGTATCAACCCTATACTGTAAATCACTCGAACGTTTCCCCCAATTTCTCTTCTGTACCCCATCTTACATGCCTTTAATAAAAGAAAGATTGACAAAAAAAAAAATAAACACCAAAAGCACACCAAATACTGCAAAAATAATAGATTTTTTAATAGCAAAAATGTAGACAGTTATTACATATAGTAAATAAAGTGCATAATATCATGTGCATGACAGATCAGATATAATCACCACAGGTGAGTAAACTGTAAATATCAAACATAAATCACAAAAAGCGCAAATTCAATTATTCTGACGTAGGGCTGGAGACACCCCAACGTTTTGGCTGTTACCTTCCAGGGGATTAAATGTTATAACAGGAATATGTCCAAAAATGAGGCTCTCTAATAGATTATAGAACCAGTTAGGACCAGATTTAAGGACCAGTTACATCAAATATCTGCCAGGATAACTTGGGGTTTACCCAACCCAAATTCTGAAAGTATCAAGGCAGAATAAAAGATATTTAGTAGAATCTAGATATTTAAACAATCATTTTCCAACATTCGTTCATAGATTTGAGATACAGGCATTAACTAAAGGACGCTTTTAATTTACATCAACACAGAACATTTTGTTTTAAGACAATTTAAGATTTTTATGTATTATATTATTTTAATAACATGTTTTGCATGTATGAGTAATTATCTTATGTGCATGCTGTTTATACTTTTGTTCTATTTCTGTAATCTCAGTTTCAATGTATTTTCAGAAAATGGTAATTTAAAATCTGCATAACTATGCATATTAATGAACAGCGAGACAGAGAGGCAAACTAAGCACAAAGAAATTCAATATATATAGAAAAGTGCAGTGTCATATCCAGATGGACTCATCCCTGGCAAGTGTGATGAATATCAAAGTAAAACAAATACACAAGAGAGGAATCATAGCAGTAGATGTTGCGAGGCTCCCATACACAACTTAACTAAAAGTAATATAACTAAAAAAGAACAAAAAAGAATTAATCGTTTCACGTTTCAGCATCAATACTGTGAACAATATGTACTATTTTTTATATTAATGTCTGCTTTGTGTAGATATCATTGGGCATATCAATTACTTTATGAATGTATATATATATTTTTTTTTAATAAATATCCGCACGGGCAAGAGTTTACAATTCGAATCGCTCCCATTTCCCTTGGTACATATTTTTTCAGTTTTCCTGCATTGTGCAAGGGGTTCTGATTAGTTAGCGTGATACTGTTTAGTTTAATTAGCCTGTTAGAATTATGCCCGGGGACTTGTTTCAACTTCTTAAGTACCCACAGTACACTTTAATTGTATTGGTTTGTTCACAAATGCCAATCGACAAGATGATATAGCTGATGTTAGCAAGGTTGATCTGACCTCTTAGGGGTTAGAGGAACATTAATCGGTTGATCTCTAGATTCAATATAAAAAAATGTATTCACCTAGTCAAGTGTCACTCTGATTGTGTTTCCAAGGGTATGATGACACTTCAGCCCCATTGATATTTATCCCTCTAAATCCTACTGTTATTGAATGGGACTTCAATGCAACAATATGAAGGGCAAGGTTTTAGTTGAGTAATTAGCTCAAGCTCATGGAAGCCATCTCAGGCACTAACAAAATATGGACAAGTTATCAATTTCCACCTCATTCCTTATAGAAACATAACATAGAAACATAGAATGTGACGGCAGATAAGAACCATTCGGCCCATCTAGACTGCCCAGTTTTCTAAATACTTTCATTAGTCCCTGGCATTATCTTATAGTTAGGATAGCCTTATGCCTATCCCACGCATGCTTAAACTCCTTTACTGTGTTAACCTCTACCACTTCAGCTGGAAGGTTATTCCATGCATCCACTACCCTCTCAGTAAAGTAATACTTCCTGATATTATTTTTAAACCTTTGCCCCTCTAATTTAAGACTATGTCCTCTTGTTGTGGTAGTTTTTCTTATTTTAAATATAGTCTCCTCCTTTACTGTGTTGATTCCCTTTATGTATTTAAATGTTTCTATCATATCCCCCCTGTCTCGTCTTTCCACCAAGCTATACATGTTAAGATCCTTTAACCTTTCCTGGTAAGTTTTATCCTGCAATCCATGAACCAGTTTAGTAGCCCTTCTTTGAACTCTCTCTAAGGTATCAATATCCTTCTGAAGATATGGTCTCCAGTACTTTGTACAGTACTCCAAGTGAGGTCTCACCAGTGTTCTGTACAATGGCGTGAGCACTTCCCTCTTTCTACTGCTAATACCTCTCCCTATACAACCAAGCATTCTGCTAGCATTTCCTGCTGCTCTATTACATTGTCTGCCTACCTTTAAGTCCTCAGAAATAATCACCCCTAAATCCCTTTCCTCAGATGTTGAGGTTAGGACTCTATCAAATATTCTGTACTCTGCCCTTGGGTTTTTACGTCCAAGATGCATTATCTTGCACTTATCCACATTAAATGTCAGTTGCCACAACTCTGACCATTTTTCTAGTTTACCTAAATCATTTGCCATTTGGCTTATCCCTCCTGGAACATCAACCCTGTTACATATCTTAGTATCATCCGCACAAAGACACACCTTACCATCAAGACCTTCTGCAATATCACTAATAAAAATATTAAAGAGAATGGGTCCAAGTACAGATCCCTGAGGTACCCCACTGGTGACAAGCCCAAGCTTCGAATATACTCCATTGACTACAACCCTCTGTTGCCTGTCACTCAGCCACTGCCTTACCCATTCAACAATATTGGAATCCAAACTCAAAGATTGCAGTTTATTGATAAGCCTTCTATGTGCAACAGTGTCAAAAGCCTTACTGAAATCTAGGTAAGCAATGTCTACTGCACCACCCTGATCTATAATTTTAGTTACCCAATCAAAAAAATCAATAAGATTAGTTTGGCATGATCTCCCTGAAGTAAACCCATGTTGTCTCTGATCTTGAAATCCATGTGTTTTTAGATGTTCAACAATCCTATCCTTTAACATGGTTTCAATCACTTTCCCCACTACTGAAGTAAGGCTTACTGGCCTATAGTTGCCCGACTCCTCCCTATTACCTTTCTTGTGAATGGGCACAACATTCGCTAACTTCCAATTTTCTGGGACTTCTCCTGTTAACAATGATTGGTTAAATAAATCTGTTAATGGTTTTGCTAGTACACCACTAAGCTCTTTTAATAGCTTTGGGTGTATTCCATCAGGTCCCATTGACTTATTTGTCTTTACTTTTGACAGTTGAAATAGAACCTCTTCCTCTGTAAACTCACGTGTAATAAATGACTCATTTATCCTTTTTTTTTTAACGGAGGTCCCTTTCCTTTATTTTCAGCTGTAAATACCGAACAAAAATATTCATTGAGGCAGTCAGGTAGACCTTTATCCTCATCTACATACCTTCCTTCTTTTGTTTTTAATCTAACTAATCCTTGTTTTACTTTTCTTTTCTCATTTATGTATCTAAAAAAAGTTTTGTCCCCCTTTTTTACTGACTGTGCTATTTTCTCTTCTGTGTGTGATTTGGAAGCTCTTATAACTTGCTTAGCCTCTTTCTGCCTAATCTTATAGGTCATTCTGTCTTCCTCACTCTGGGTTTTTTTATAATTACTAAATGCTAACTTTCTGTTTTTTACTATTTTGGCCACATCTGTGGAGTACCACAGTGGTTTCTTGAATTTTTTGCTTTTACTGACAAGCCTAATGCAATTTTCTGTTGCCTTCAGTAGTGCAGCTTTTAAATAATCCCATTTCTTTTGGACTCCATTTAAGTTGCTCCAGTCTGATAATGACTCCTTTACACATATTCTAATTTCAGAAAAGTCTGTTTTTCTAAAGTCTAAAACTTTTGTTTTTGTGTGGTGTGACTCAGTCGCTGTTCTTATATTAAACCACACTGACTGATGATCACTGGATCCTAAACTTTCACCTACTGTAATATCTGATACCAAATCTCCATTTGTTTACACTAAATCTAGTATGGCCTCTTTACGAGTTGGCTCCTCAACGACTTGTTTTAGAGACAATCCCAGTAGGGAGTTTAGAATATGTGTGCTTCTGGCACAAGTAGCTATTTTTGTTTTCCAATTCACATCAGGAAGATTAAAGTCACCCATGATGATAACTTCCCCCTTCATTGTCATTTTAGCTATTTCTTCAACTAGTAGATTATCTAACTCTTCAATTTGTCCTGGGGGCCTATAAATCACACCTACACGAATTACTGTGTGATTACCAAATTCTAACGTAACCCAAATGGACTCTATGTTCGTCTCACTAACCTTTATTAGGCTAGATTTTATGCTATCCTTCACATACAGGGCCACCCCTCCCCCTTTCTTGCCTTCCCTGTCTTTTCTATATAAAGAGTACCCTGGTATTGCTATGTCCCAGTCATTTTTTTCATTATACCATGTCTCAGTAACAGCGACTAAATCTACACTATCAGTTGCCATTATTGCCACAAGTTCATGGATCTTATTTCCTAAACTGCGAGCATTTGTAGACATGACTCTAAGCTTATCATTTTTTTAACACACTTGCTACAGGCACCTTCTGTCCTTGTTTTGGGGGACAATTGGATTGATGTTTTATCAGCCTTTTGCCCCCCCCTCCTAGTTTAAATACATCCTAGCAAAACCTCTGAACTGCGCACTGAGAACATTTGTTCCCTTTTGAGAAAGATGCAAACCATCTTTTTTGTACAGTTTATTTCCATTCCAAACAGAGCTACCATGAGCAATAAAGCCAAATCCTTGCTCCCGACACCATTCACCAAGCCACAAGTTAAAGTCCCTAATACGCATCCGCCTGTCATTATGAGTGTTATGCACAGGCAGAACTTCAGAGAATGACAGTGTGGAAGCAACCTGCCGTATATCATTGGCAAAAACACTAAAAACTTCCTTAACCTCTGAAACCTCATTGCAAGCCAAGTCATTTGTCCCTAAATGGACAAGTACATCCAATTCCCCTTCCTGCTTTGCTTGCTTAACAATATTACAGATACGTCTCCTGTCTCTGTGAGCAGTAGCTCCGGAAAGACACCTCACAAGACCACCATTGTCCATCTCCACACCTCTTATGATGGAATCCCCCAACAACAACTGCTTTCTATTAGGCCTCACCATAGTCTTCAAGCCTCTCTGCACAACGCCACTAGCCTCAGTGCCTCTCTGCACAACACCACTGGCCTCAATGCCTCTCTCCACAACAGCACTAGCCTCAGTGCCTCTCTCCACAACAGCACTAGCCTCAGTGCCTCTCTCCACAACACCACTAGCCTCAGTGCCTCTCTGCACAACACCACTAGCCTCAGTGCCTCTCTGCACAACACCACTAGCCTCAGTGCCTCTCTGCACAACACCACTAGCCTCAGTGCCTCTCTGCACAACACCACTAGCCTCAGTGCCTCTCTGCACAACACCACTAGCCTCAGTGCCTGTCTCCATGACACCATTACACTCTGAAAGTGCAGAAAATGAATTATGTAGAACAACAGACTGTGCAATATGCCTTTTATCCACAACTCTAAGTCTACCAGATCCTACAGTAATCCATCTGCTATTCCTAGTATGTCTCTGTGGCAGTGGCTTTGCAGCAGTTCCAGCCTGAGTTTGCTTACCAGATAATTTACAAATCTCAGACTTCAAAAATACAATCTCCTGCCACAAGATAGAGAACTGTCTACAGATTAGACAACAACCAAACCTCCAACAAGAGGATATCCAATCCTGTATACTGCATTTGTTCCACTTTAACATCTATGCAAGAAACAATCACGCAAAACTCATATAAGGTACCAGACTTCTGGTGAGCCAACTAATAAAGGAGATACTTGAGAGACTTTAACGTAGTTGCAAATGAGCCTAAATATAAAGTAAGAGTCCATTCAATGCCCTCAGCATAAAAACAGATCTACAATCACCTCAACACAAGGCTCAAAGGTTAACTTTGTTACAAGAAGCTCACTGATTGCAAACCCAGTTGACAACTAAGAATTCTGTTCTGGAGCTCATGGGAATTTATCCTTAAGGCTTGGCCAAGAGATGATAATACAGATATCACTAAAGTCTTTATGTGCACTACATGTTCAGGGGTCATACCAATCATCTATGATAGCAAGCTAAAATAAAGATACTGAGACAGCTCTCTCAACAATTGTATTAGCGGCTAAGATAGAAGTCTGAGCTCAGGTGTGTGAAATAGTATTTTACGGAGAGGGCTCAAAAAAGGTCAGCAATGCTTTAATTGGGACAAAATTGTGGAAAATGCAGGGTTACTCAGCTTCTTCAAGAAGAAATGACAGCAGTTGGCGTTTTTCTTATTTGTATGATGCACAGCTTTCATTCAGTATTGGTCAATGAGTGTCCTTACAATCCCTGAGCTCAAACTACTAATGTCAGGAAGATGTCTGTTTATTTTCTAGCACACCTGTTGATTGAAAAGGAGAGAGGTGGGCAGAAACATTGTTAACTCCCATTTTGTCATGTGTTCTAGTGAAGCCACAAAGTTTACCAAACAGATGTAAAATGGCGCCAACTTCATATAAATACAAATATTTGACTTTTCATGCCTCTAGTTTTCAGAATAATGGATATTTGACCTGTTATTAAAGTGTTAATCTCTATATAAAAAAGTGTGTGCTTCAGGTCACATCTGAATTTATCTTTGCAACTGTTTAAAATTATTTTTAAAACCACCTCACAATTTCTTAGTACAGAAGACCAACAAATTGGCATTTCTTTTTTTTTTTTTGTTTTTTTTTTTTAAATGTAAACACTAAAAAAAGATGGTACACTTTTAGCTATAAATAATGTTTGTTATTTTGTGGACAGTCTCAAGGACATGAGGCAACTAGCAACAGGATTTTCCCTAAGGTTATAGCAATGTTTGATGAAACATGATCTCTACGCCCACGGTGGGGGAGACAATATGACATACACAGACCCTATCAGAAATATCTTCCTACAACCAGAGCAGATGCTGGCAGCTGATAGTGAGGAAAGGCCAAACATAGTAGTCTCTTCCGGATTTATGAATCTTAACTGAATAGCTGGCATGATAGAATCAGCTAATGGAAAAGTGAAAGGATTCTATAGCCCATGAGCTTTCAATCTAAAAGTTATCATGGGGACTTGATACAACAGGGAGCAGGGAATATTTAAACAATGGCCAGTCAGCCTTTCAGAGGATTGCTGTTCGGACACAGACTTTTAAGATGAGATGTGATTGAGGATGTAATTGAGGAAGATGTAAATCACCCAGAAAGGCATGCTTTAAAGTAAGCAGAGAGCGTAGTTGGTGGGAGGAGGGGAGGAGAGGATAGTATTTACTGAAAATGGACTTTAGTGCCAGACAGACTGAAGTGATAACAGTAAGGAGAAAGCATGTGCTGGAGGGGAGGGGGCAGAATAAGAACAAGAGGGAAGGGAACAAAACAAGTATTGTGTAAGATTTAAAAGTTTGCTATACAGATTCTATAAAAAAAAAAAAATTATTCAGATCTATTCATTTTGATAAAAATAGCAAAAATAAATACTAAAAAAAAACTGAAAGAGCAAAATGAAGACAAGGGCTTTTCTTAATATTAATATTTGAGCTTATGTGAGTTATCCTTAAAGGACCACTATAGGCACCCAGACCACTTCAACTTAATGAAGTGGTCTGGGTGCCAGGTCCATCTAGGGATAACCCTGCCTGCTGTAAACATAGCAGTTTCAGAGAAACTGCTATGTTTACATTAAGGTTAATCCAGCCTCTAGTGGCTGTCTCATTGATTTTCACAGTGAGAAGACGCCAGCATCCATAGGAAAGCATTGAGAAATGCTTATCTATGGACTGACTGAATATGCGCGAGGCTCTTGTGCACATGTGCATTCAGCAGATGACATCGGAAGAGGGAGGAGAGTCCCCATCGCGGAGGAAACCAAGCGCTGGAGAAAAGTAAGTGTTTAACCCCTTTCTCCCCCTTCAGCCCGGTGGGAGGGGGACCCTGAGGGTGGGAGGGACCCAAAGACCCTATAGTGCCAGGAAAACAAGTTTGTTTTCCTGGCACTATAGTGGTCCTTTAAATATGGCAATCTCAAATAAGGAAACCAAATTAGGGAGTTATCTGCTATACAGCCGGAATAAAAAAAAATTAAATGGTCACCAGAACAACTACAGCTTTTTGTATTTGTACTGGTGAGTAGAATCATTCCCTTCAGGCAGAGAAATTGCAGTGTTTACATTACAGCCTAGTGATACCTCCACTGGCCACTCCTCGGATGGCTGCTAGAGGTGCTTAAAATGGTTTTTCTTAATGACAATATTTAAGCAGTTTAGCAGATAATTCCCCAATGCCATCTTCATTCTTTCCCTGTAGGGAATAATGGGCACCAAAACTGTAAAAAGTAACATATTGTATGAAATTCAATTACCGTAGTTAAATGCAGTGTTTTCCAAATGTAAGATTAAACAAAATTTAAAAATAAATGAGTCAAAATGAAACAAATCTATTTTTCTCCAACATATAGCCAGATAGGAATAAACAAAAGGCAGAACAATGGTAAATTTGTGTCTGTACACACAAAGACACTTCTCTTAGTAAGGTTTGAGTGAGGTAGTGCTCTCTGTTTTATAAACGTGAATCAGTCCATAAGGAAAGATGTGTGCAAACCAAATTTTCTAGTTGAATGAGGGGACTCACATTTTAGGTTGCGATAAATTTTGGTAGAACATTTTTCTGTTCAATTTAGAAATTTGGTTTGATTTTAAAACAGTTCAGATCGTTAAAAAACAACCAGAGTGGCCCTAAAACTGGTGGGAAAAAGTTCCTACAGTGCCCCTTTAACAAAAAAACAGCTCTAAAACTGTAAATTCATGATTCAAAATTGGTGTTAAGGGGGGCGGAGCCTGACTGGCTTCCTGAGTAGACGCATGATTGCTGAGCTCCTGCAGCCAAAACTGAAAAATCGCCCAAAACTCGATGTTAAAGGCTCGCACCTACATGAGCTTGCCATACCTGGGATCAGTAAGCCTCACTGAACCTCTCGGTACCACTCGTCTGAGAACCGGTGTACAGCAACCCGAGATGTTTAACCGCGGCCTGCGGGCACTGGATCTGGGGAGAGACGGCCGCTTTCCCCGTCCTCTCGCTGGCGGCCCGGGAGACACGATACTCCCCCCCCCCCCCGGACCGGTGGGGGTTATCCCGGTCCAAGCATGGGAGAAAGCCCGGCCATACTGCGGACAGCCAACTGGACCTCGCAGTCAGCCCGCGACAACTGAGCAAACTATAATGGCGGATGCCACGTGGATAACAAGCCACGACACAGAGGAGCCTGATATCCTGAAGCGGATAGAGCGTACCTTTGCAGCCTTTTGGGTAAAACTAGCTGACAAATTGGAACAGGAACAGCCCTGCAAGCCAAAAGTCGCCTTGCCCGACGTACCATCACCCAGCTCCCGCCATCGACAAGCTATCCTCAAGCGGCAAAGATTGGGAAAATGGCGCCAGAGACGACGACGACTCCCCCAGCCTGCTCGCAACCCTGCTCACAACCACAGAGCAAAAAGCGGGAACCCTCCTGAGAGACCGCCGCGACATCGGTGGGGATACAACAGCAGGCACATCAGTAAGAAGGCATCAGGTGGAACCCCTCCACCGACAGCACCCACCTGCCAATCCACTGTGGGCCGGGTAAGCCCGCGGCAAGCAACATGGCAGCAGGACACTGCACACCCACAGGCAGGCATCGGGTAAAGTGTCTGAACCGTACAAATTCAATGGCCACCCACGATGATTACGGACTTTGACATACATTCCCACAAAAACGAATGCTATACTTGTTTTCTTCCTGAGTTAGAAACTGCTAATACTGCTTACAATGCCTAAAATTATAGCCTTACCAACATATATATGCTCCACTTGTGCCTATTATGCCCTAGCTAACATGTGGACCCACTTGCGAAATGCATAGAAACCTATGACCTGGGACTTAATCCCGTGTAACTGCACCGTGTCAAATAGAGTGCTAGTCATTATTTTATGCAGGTCACGTCTATCACCCCTCTTCCTTGTAAAACGCTGATTGCTATACACTGACGAGACCTGCAGCAAACGTGATATAACAACTTGTTTATCTTTAAAAAAAAACATAAAAAATGAGGCATCGCAATTTAGGAATGTAACTTGATTTTGTTGACTGTTGTATCTACCCTATGCTGTAAATCACTCGTACATTTCCTCCAATTTCTCTTCTGTACCCCATCTTATATGCCTTTAATAAAAATAAGATTGACAAAATAAGATTGACAAAATTGGTGTTAAGTTGCAGTGGCTACTAGGTGTAGCCACCACAAAACTAATTTTGAGCTATTCAGTTATTTCCACGTTTTGGTGAAGTCGAAATTTCGAAAATTGGTATGGACACTGAATCGCTCGAAATTCTGCTGAATCTCAAAATTCATACATCATACTGTACTGTAATCATAATTATTTGGCTCTTCATTTTGTTACGAAGGATACCAAGGCTTACGGCCAATGAAATGTGACAAGAACAGGAACATCTTTGCGATGCCAGCTCTATTACATTAGCCCACCAGGCTCACTCACTTTGTTTGTTTATTTATTTATTTATGGGCTAGTAAGGGGATAAATATTTGAGTTAGTCCTAACTCAGGAGTCAGTCCTAACTCAGGTCATTAAGCCTATATTCAGGACTAATTCCAGTCAAGTTTGATTGGAACAAATTGGAATTGGCAAAGACTTTATTTTCTTTAGATCACAGTATATTTTAAACTGCTGTACACAATGTTGGCTGATTTTTTTTACCCTCTGTGGTTTAATTATTACCACTTAGCCCCAGTAGAACTGACATCTTCACGAATACTCATTTCACAATTAAAAAGTTTCCGTAGCAGAAACAAAAATCCATATGAAACTAGCATAACCCTGAACACATTTCATGCTTGTGTGTTCCTATATTTTTCACATCACCGATTATAAATAGCCAAGATTTGTTGCATTTACACTTGATAAAACACAGGCACATATTGAGTCTGGCCAGCAAACAGTTCTTAGATTCTTAACAGTAATTTAATTGTCATTTATTCACCCTCCCTGAGGACAGAGTGTTTATATTGGAAAATAGGAGAACACAATTTGGAGACTATATCTAGACTGCTTTAGTACACATTTTTGTAAGTGTTCCGTAGGATACACGCAGAGATCCTCACACACTGACACACATGCACATCCATGCACACTGACACATGCACAGATCCACACACAGATTGACACAGATCCAAAAAATCTCACACAGATAGAGAAAAACACACACTGACACACGTACACACACTCACCCTCTCTCTGAGTTAAGCTCATATATTGCATGATCTGTCCAATATTTTAATGGGCAGTTCATTTTTTATTACAATGCAGCGTATGACATCATCTGTGCATTTTTTCTCATATTACTCAATTTGACTACCAATGTGCATTATAGGGCAGCATTGGAACATACAGTTGTAATCAAAACTATTCAAGAGCAGTGGGCTAAACTTCATCACGAACGCTGCCAGAAGGTGGTGTCTGGCTATGCATCTCGTTTACAGCAGGTCATAACAGTAAAAGGGTGCTATACTAAGTTCTAAAGATGCTTGCCATGAAGGGGTTGGTTGATTAATTTACTTTATAAGTTGCATTTTCAGTTGAATATGGGGAAACCACTTGAAGCATTCGTTGTGTTGAACTTTTGCAATTGCTTTTGTTTGATTTGTTCATTGCAAACAGCTGAAATTCTGTAAATTTTTAACATGATTTTCAATTGGGGTTGAATAATTTGTATTACAACTCTACAGTTCCAGGGCAAGAATGTGCATAACAAGCAGGCATGGAACTAGTTTTTTTTTTATAAGTCTTTTAATGCATTGCAGTAGAAGTGGGACTGAAACTTTGACTGCACGCTATTACACGTCTGCTTACAATAAAAAAAAGCTATTTTGTTTATTCATTGGTTCTATGAGTGCACTCTTTCTTAACCCCTTCCCGACCGCGGACGTTCTAGGTACGTCCGTCAAAAATGGTCTATAATACTTACCCGTTCGTCGCCACTCCTCCGCCCGCGATCAGTGTTGCTCGCAGTCTGGGGGGACTGCCTGACAGCCAAGACAGTCCCCCCTCAGCAAATTAGACCCCCACGGGCCATGTGGTCGCTCTGAAAGAGCGGCGGTCACATGGCCGCAATAGGCATCCATAGTGCTGCCTGCAAGGGGACTGCCTGAACTGACAGGTAGTCTCCCTGCATCTGTAAAAAATTTTAAAAAAATGTTAATAAATAAAAATATAATTATATATATATATATATATATATATATACATATATTATATCTATATAATATTTATATATATCTTATATATAACGTCATAAGTGTATTTTTTTAATTAATATATACATAAATGAATATAAAAATACACAAAGTAAAATTACACACAAATATATAATATATATATAACTATATATATTATATATACATATAAATCATTATAAAAAAATAATAATTAAAAAGTTAAAAAAAGAAATAAAAAAATGTAAAAATAATAATAAAATATATATATATATATATGTAATTTTATTCTAGCTGTATTTATAATAATATATATATATATATTTATATCAAAATACACTTAGAATGAAATTATATATATATATATATATATCTATGTATAAATAAATAAATAAAAATAAAATTAAATATTTCTGTCCATATACATAATTACATAAATAATTTCATATTTAAATTCTACATGCATATTTATGTAATATTTTTACATAATTAAGTAATTGTATTGATTGCAATTTGAGAGATCTGCCAGACAACCCAGGCCGAAAGTCCAAAAAATTTAATTTACTAGCACTGTATTTAACCCTGAAACTTTCTATGACACCCTAAAACCTGTACATGGGGGTACTTTTTTACTCAGGAGACTTTGCTGAACACAAATATTAGTGTTTCAAAACAGTATCACAGCGATGATATAGTCAGTGAAATTGAAGTGTTTTGCATTTTTCACACACAAACAACACTGATACATTTACTGTTTTGAAACACTAATATTTGTGTTCAGCGAAGTCTCCTGAGTATAACAGTACCCCGCATTTACAGGTTTTATAGTTTTTTGGAAAGTTGCATGGTCAAATATAAGGCTTGCATTTCAGTTTGTTTTTTTCACACTTAAATTTGCTAGATTGTTGCCTTTGAGAGCGTATGGTAGCCTAGAAATGAGAATTACCCCCATGATGGCATACCATTTGCAAAAGAAGTCAACTCAAGGTATTGCAAATGGGGTATTTTCAGTCTAATTTAGTAGCCATTTAGTCACAGACTCATATACACACACACACACTTATACTGACACACTCACGGACTCATATGTACACTTATACTGACACATTCACGGACTCATATACACACACTTATACTGACACACTCACGGACTCATGCACACACATACTTATACTGACGCACTCACGGACTCATATACACACTTATATTGACACACTCAAGGACTCATATATGCACACGCATACTTATACTGACACACTCACAGACTCATATACACACACTTTTACTGACACACTCACGGACTCATATACACACACACACACACTTATACTGACACACTCACAGACTCATATACACACACGTATACTGACACACTCACGGACTCATATGTACACTTATACTGACACATTCACGGACTCAAATACACACACTTATACTGACACACTCACAGACTCATATATACACACGCATACTTATACTGACACACTCACAGACTCATATACACACACTTATACTGACACATTCACGGACTCATATACACACACTTATATTGACACACTAACGGACTCATATATACACACGCATACTTATACTGACACACTCACAGACTCATATACACACACTTATACTGACACACTCATGGACTCATATATATATATATATATATATATATATATATATATATACACACACACTTATACTGACACACTCACAGACTCATATACACACACTTATACTGATACACTCATGGACTCATATATACACACACACACTTATACTGACACACTCACAGACTCATATACACACACACTTATAATGACACAGTAGCCATAACCCTGACCCCAGCACTAACACCATCCCTGAGCCTAAAATGTCATGCAAAATAAAATTTAAAATATGCAAAAATGAAGCATGAGTAAACAACGACACCTTAGGATATTGGAGACGATTGACCTTGCAGTTTGTTGTAATGTATTGAGATCCCCTTAATGGCAATATTTCCCATAATAAACAGCTCACTGTTATGTATCCTCTACACCCAACCCCCACATACACACATTTTCAGTTTTGACCATTGTGCGACTTTCAAACTTCACACTAACTTTATAACTAACTTCGTAAAGGTTTGTGACCAGAGTACATGTACTCTATATGAAACTATAGGATGGCAATGCCAATTACTATTTACTGAAGGATGAAAATAGCCCTTTTACTGATGTGACTCCTCACTAGACAAACTACACCAGCAGAACTAAACGTTTCACTGCTATATCGGCAAGAGATGTAATACACAGCTTTCCTCTGGGCCCGTGAGACCCCAACATGTAATTAAAAAGAGAAAATCAGCTTCTCTGTATAATGAGAGCTGATTGCTACTCATTGTCCCCCCTCTTCAAATTGACCTAATTGTTATTATTAATATGTATTTTAACATTTTAATAATAAAAAAATTAGGTCAATCTGAAGAGGGGCAATGAGTAGAACTCCATTTAAAAAAAAAAAATAAATAAGACTATATATATATATTAATTATTTGGGAGAAAGGAGCTGAACAAGAAAATATGTGAATATCGAACACTTCAGCAACAATAATAGAATAATATAATAATAATGTACAGTCAAGCTTAGAAATTAACATTGGTTGATGACTCTAGAACGTTTGCCAATCAAGTGCTATCGATTAATTTAATGTCTGCTGTTAGTTTTCTCCTTTTTCAGAGAAGATGATTGAACAGAGTGTAACACACATCTGGGTTTTGTACTTAGCATTAGTATCACTGTTAAAGACAAACATTAGTGGATAATTCAAGAGGAGGATCTACAAAGCCGATGGGATGTTATAGAGAGAATCTCTATCCTCTGTCATCCATCCTCACTTGCTTTCTTTTATTTATTTTTTCCTTTAAATAAACTCCAAAAACAGAATATTGGTGCTGAAAGAGAAAAGAAAAATAACCAAAACAACAAAAAACGGTGTTGAGCGTACAAGAGCATCTGTATATTATTTGGTCAAAGGGCCAAGAGACAAATTACAAGTCATAACAATTTTTAACAAAAGACAAAACACAAGAGAGCAAAACAAGAGTCAAGAGAGAAGAGAAGAAATAAGAAAAGAAGACTGGAGAGAAGATAATATGTGACAAATGGAAACAAACGCACATTTGCAAGAAGAGAAAGTTGAGAGAAAATGGAAAGCTGAGTACACTTATATTGGGAGAAAAGGAAGGACCTTTTATGGTCAAAACAAAGGACCAGGAGCCTGGACATGTCCTAGCCCTGAGGGCTGAGATAGCTATTATTGCACAGACCTACGCATATTAATTTTCTAATGTTGTGCACAGCCTGCACTTATGAGGGGAAAATAGATTCCCTTGCTGTGTACAAATACTGGGATATTATCTTCAATTAGGTGTAATAGTACACTAAATATATTAATTGTGAATATGAAAAAAAACTATATTTGCAGGTTCAAAAATTCCAACAAGGAACAAAAATATGTATTAAGAGTTAATGTATCTCTAGATCCAAAATCAATTTTATCCAATGAAATGTTACAATGTGTCTAAACCTTATCAACCTTACCTGACCACAAGTATAAGAATGTATATGAACATGCCACAGTACCAAATATAAAGAAGCAGCATGTAACAGCCTAGAGTGGGAGGTATATAAAACAAGGGGGTATCACTCCTAAATGTAGAAATAGTGGAGTAGATACTATATACAGTGGGACCTCGGTTTACATACGACATAATTTTTGGTTTACAAATGAAAATCCATTGAAAATAATGCCTCGGTTTACAATTTTTTTTCGCAATACAAAGCAAGTTTCCCCAGGATGCATTGCACCTGGAAGGTTTATAGCACCGCCCCCTGCATGCTGGAGCCTGTGGGTAGCATGTGGCATCGAGTGTGGAGGTGTTGGAGCAGCTTTTGCATCGAGTTTTGGAGCCATTCTGGAAATTGTTTGCAGTTGTTTTGGGACTTTTTGGTGCATTTCTCAAGCTGTCGAAAGGTAGAGAGCTGAGCTTTGTCGTTTGCATGCCTTTTATTGTGTGTTCTGCATTTTGGGTTGGTTTCCATGCCAGCTTATTTTGACTTTTTTTTTTTACCTCCAGAACGGATTAATTGGTTTTCAATTCATTCCTATGGGAAACCGCGTTTTGATTTACAAATCTTTCGCAATAAGAAACGTCCCGGAGAACGCATTAAATTTGTAAACCAAGGCCCCACTGTATAGATTAATAGGATCAGTAAAGAACACACTGACTCAGTATAAAAAACTCCCAACCTAAAAACTCAAGAAATCAAAGAATATGGAGATACCCTTGCTGTGTACAGTTGAGGCTGTGAAACTCACTTCTGAGTGTAAGAAGCTTCAGCAGCCTGATACAATCTCCAATTTCTTATAGTATTGTGTATAGTAAGTGTACTATACTTTACAAATCATAGCCACATGCTTATTCTCACTGTCCTACACTATGTAGAATTGCTCATGACTGCCAAAAAACTCACTCTACCCAAGAAATGTGCCATTAGCTAGTGTGCCCAGCAATTGTATCCTACACACTTTTCATACTGACAGTCACTAGAGGTGCTTCCGCTGCACTGACCAAAAAACACAAGGACACGTGACATTGAAGCCCATAGAAAAGCAGTGGATGCGTATGCAGCGTTTGCCACACATGCAGATCTGATCCTCTTTGAGGAACCTTGGATTGGACCTTCGCTGGAGGAAGCCATAACTCCCCGATGATGTCCTGGGAAGCAGATAGGCCAGCAGCACCAAGGGATCCACCAAGGGATAAATATATTATTTATTTTTAATATTTTTTTGGCAAATGGGTTGGGGGTACACTAAACTAGATAGGGATAGGAAGTACATGTTATTTTTTTTTCCGAATGCTAAAGTGTTCCTTTAATATAATAATCATTTCTTCAAGTATATAGATATAGACAGAAAATAGACATTTACAAAAAAAATTAAATATTTGTAGTAAAAAAAAAATTCTTATCCCTACCTTTACAATATGATAGGATCCTGCAGCGATGTATAAAAACCGACAGTCTTTATGGCCTTCCCTGCTTTATACCCTGCACAGAAATAGGAAAACCATAGAGACTAACTGTCGTTTTACAAACACCGTCTGACCCAAGGTCGATAAATATGGCTGAAGGATCCATTCATATACTAGAGGTAGGAATGAGTTTTTCCTTTGTTTTGTTCCACATAATTCATTTTTAAAAAAATCTATTTCCCTTCAATACTTGGTAAAAGGATTATTATATTAAAAAAATACTTTACCTGAGAGTGAACTGGCCATGGGTACACATGTTTAGTGATGAATAAGTATGACTTATGTTTAAGCATAGCTTTACAGGAAAAGAATTGACTGGTATTATTTATTGCTCAGCATTTGTTTTGTGTAAAAGTTAAAGATGTAATACCTAGCTCTATAAAAGTCACCTATGTGTGTAAAAAGATTGAGAGGGTTACTTTCAACCAAATCTTATATCTGTAAATATAATCCCCGAGGCATTATAAAAGCTGGGCTTCTGTTTTTTTCCTGCACAGTCAAATATACACACCCAACACAAGATAAGAAATGGTAGTGTAAGTCCTTTTAAATGCATGGTGCAGCCTCCAGTGTCCGTGTACTAGCTTATTGATTTTGTTCTGCTTGAATTAAAAGCACAATTGGCTGCCAGATGTAATATAGGAGATATTAGAAAAAGATTTACGCATATATATATTAATTTACCCTTGATCTGGTCAACCTGCCTTATCAGACAGGATAAATCAAGTGTGTGGCCTAAGAAAGTAATTGTATAACACATGTGGCAAACAGAATTAAACCTAACATTTGTGCTCTACTGGTGGTTCAGGTATGTACCGTAAAAGCCACATTTGCAGTATATGTATTTTATTTTTTCTGACTACCTGTGATTTATTAATTAATCTAATTGCCTAAGACATAGATGTAACGGATCACCTGGCACCCCAACTGGGCACCTCCGCCAACAGATGCTTACTAGCTGTCACTGAGGACCATAAGCACCGCACCGCCGTAGCTTAACTGGAATCTCGCTGTCTTCCTTCCACCCTGGACCAACTTCTGACATCCAGGACCGTGTGGGAAAGACCTCTCCTACTCCAGAGAGCGTAGCAGGAACAGGTCTTAAAATAGCTAGTGATTATAACCCAGGGGAGTATAAAGCGTATAGCAATCCCTAGTGTGAATATAACAGTTCCCCTCCAATCACAAGACAAGGCTACATGTTGAGGGTTAAACAGGAACTCAATTTAAATGGTGGCACACTGGCCTTTTATGTAAGTTTCCCAACAATGGTGCCACCCAAGATTGACCTTGTTGGGCACAGGGACACAAAGTGTACAAGCCAATAAAAACAATGTGACAATGAATGACACTCACACATACAGCACACAATCCCTCCCCTCTGCATGTGATATAATTAAGGCAGATAATGCATTAACTTAATTATACCCAGGCAGAAAAAACACACATATTTATAAAGTACTATAAGTACCCCCAAAACACAACATATCCCCCTGATAGCTCTGATCTGGGTGAACAACATATCCAAAAATCACCCAGATCAGATAAGGGGTTCCGAAATTTCATGGAAGTCATATTTTTGGGCGCAGGCATTGTCCCATGCCCAAAACAGTTCTATAGAATCGCGGCTAAGTACCGCAGGAGGACCGACCGGGAACCACAAGATGAAAAGAGTTCAAGAGCATCCGCGGCTAAGTCCCCCTGAAGTCTATTTGCGGTTTTGGTCCATGTGAACAAGATGGCCACTTTGACTGTTCGGGAGTTTGTAGTGCCACTTTGAACGTTCGAACTGTGGCCATAAATATACAAAAAAGGCACGAACAGTGATTTAAACCAAGTTTTATCACAGGTGCCATAGTAACAGAGTAAAAGGCTGGCAAGTAGTCCCCTCCAAACCCCAGTGTCGAAGTGGCTTTTGCCATAATAGAATATGCCACTCAATCAAGGGTTATTCACAAAAGGGTAAATTTTGCATTGTAGATCGAAACAGTCAAACTGAAAACATTGAGAATATTTCAAATTTGCATTTGTAGTCTCAAATAAGGGCATAAATAGGAACTACTGGGTACCGATACAAGAATAAAAAAAAGACACTCTTGTCGCTGCCCCCAAAACAATACACTGTGATTGTGTGGGGTTTAGCTGAGTTTGACTGATATGTTGAAAGGGTGTGATTGTGTGTGTGTAAAAGCTGACTAAGTGCGATTGTATGTGGGTTTGACTAAGTGTGTTTGCGTGTGTGGTTGGCTAAGTGTGATTGCGTTTATGGTTGCCTGAGTGTTGAAAGCGTGTGGTTGGCTGAGTGTTTTTTGTGGTCTTGGCTGAGTGTGCTTGTGGCGGTTATGTGTAACATTAATACAATAAAACACCTTGTTTTAACTCCCTCCTACCTACCTTTCAGTTTAGTGTCCCTCCTCAGTCTTCAGATTAGTGTCTTGACCCATTCACCCATTCTTTTACTGTATCTTCCAAACACATCCATTCCATTAGTTTCCTTGAGTGCATACTCTTCCTCAAAGTACCTTGTCATTTCTTCCTAGTAGGTACAATCACTGCATTGTGGACAAGCTGTTGAAGGAGATTTGCAAGGCACATCATACATCGAAGACTGTGCCTGAGTGTTCTATGATACCCAACGGCAGAGCAGTGACTCATTCTCTGAGCAGTGGGACCATGACAGAGATCCTAGTGTTAATTTTATTGTTATTTAGTAAATAGCCATATTTGCCATAAACTAAATAATGGTTTCACACCTTGACAGGTGGAACTCCAAGGCTCAGTCATCACAGTGACCGCTGTTACCCTGGTAGTTTTGCATCTTTTTTCATGTAGCACAAGTGTAATATCTATTATGCCTCATAGGAAGGTATGAATTCCTGTAATTTTATCCAGATAACTTATGGACAAGGTCATCACAAATAATATATATCTATACCAATGTTCTATGTTTTTCGTGAAGCAGGGATAGTTTTGGGTCAAGTTTCTTTCAAGTTTCTCATCTTTTTCAACAATATTTAATTTAGAGCCATAGTCATATCATACTTAAAGTTTAAAAAACATACAGTTAAGTTTAAAACATTGCATATCTCCTCGTTGCTTTTAATGCAAAAGAAAAAAATAATTCTAATTAATTTCCCACTGAAAGTTTGAGAAAAAAAGTTGACTCTATGATAGAAATCCGAATTCTACCTGGATGAACATTATATCAGGGCTTAAAATTCCCAATCGCTACTAGACATTGGCAAGTGAAACTTAAGCCATGGTGAGACTTTCACTGGCAAGTAGTGTAAGACTTTTTAAGAACTGAATAATGTTTATATAATATATATTTTTAAAAACTAATATTACACCACACATTGAGCCAAATCTAAATACTAAATTTTTTTATATGGTAGGTATCTCTGCTGGTGTAGGTGAAATCGCATTTCCTCTAGTCGCTGTGGTCCTTTTTTTTTTATCAATATCACTGTGTTTATAAAAATATGTAGCAAAGCATTTTCCCATTAAAAATAGTTTTTTAAAGAGTGAATACTAAAATAAATTGACATTTGCTATAGCATATTTTTTTGTATTGTAGATTGTGGTTAAAATAGCATGAGAAAGCTTTGACAAGAAAAATGAATTAAATACTTTAAAAGCTAGGCATACCTTTTCAATCTACCCTGATATACTAACTTGCTTAATAATGGAAGGGTTATTGTCCTAGCTTTGGCAGCCTCATCCATCAGTACAAGGTTGACTGTACATTTATTTGTGGTTAGAACTGAAGCACTTGTACGTGGAAATCCTCCATGTTTTACTGCATGTACTTGGAACGAGTTGTTATGAATATGGTTTAAGATATCAGATGCCTTTGTAGTTTTCTTTTATATACTGTTTCATTTGGCTGAAGACATGGACTAACATATAACAATGCAATAACTGTAGTTTAATAATACATCTGGCAAGTGATCAATATATATTTTTCTTCAAATAAAAAAATGTATATATTTGCTATTATCCAGCACAGCTTTACAATGTCTAAGATGTACGTAATATATACAAATCTTATGACTTAAGAATTTCAACATTATGCCCTTTATACTAAATTACCATATGACGTAATGGCTCGAGTCTCTTTTTTTTGGTTATTCAACATCAAGATCTTTTTTTGGCATCAACAATCTCCTCTGAACAAGATGCAAGGATATCTCTGTCCAGACGGAGTATGTTGTAATCACATTCTTTTATCGCTGTTATAGAGATTCTGATCAATGTAACATGTAAGTGTTCTATATGTAATCTTTACTAGAGATGCGAGACTTATAATTAATATTATTTTCATTCATATCACTCTTAAATGTCTAATAGTGTAAAATAAATACATTTCGATGCTTGAGTCTGCTAATATAGAAATGATTGCCTGTATCAGATTTTTTTTCTCTGAAGACCAGATTGTAAAATTACATTTAAATTCACGAGCAGAAAATTATTAATTGACACTTTATTAGCTTCCATACAATTCATTAGCAATAAACAAGGTTAGCTTATTACAGAATAACAATTTGATTACAAACGCATGTAATGGTGTAAGCAAAAGGTTATTATGTAGTTAGGACACAACTGTGTTGTATCCAAGGATTTACCATTTTGTAATATATTCTACATTGCGTGATTCTATTTCTTTCTTTTTTTTTTTTTGTGAAATCAATAGGAGGCAGACATTTCCCAAGGTGAAAATATAGATTAAACTAGAAAACACAGAAGGCTAGACAATCTTTTAGTTACATGTTTAACGCTTTAGTGACCCGATAGAGCCATGATTGTAACTGCCAAGTTACATTCCTTTTATATCCAAGTGATTACTGTCGTTTTATTCAATGCTCGAGTAAAGGACAGAATGTAAGATATTTGATAATACATCGGAACATATTGTAACACTGTTAATACGCCAGAATGACACTCCTCTGGAGCTGTTGAATAACATAACACCCACTTCTGCCTATTGATTTTTCCACTTAAGTGCTTGTATAGAAGCAGCATGCTCATTGCATTATTCTATACCGTGCTTGAGACACAAAGGATTCTGGGAAAAATAGGATTCCCAATTCCCAACTGCATGATCAGCTATGACCTGAGAAGCGATATCATAGAATGATTATACAGCTGTTTTAACCTTGGCAAAAAAAAATTCAAACACAACTGTATTTAAATTCTAAAATATTTTTTTTTCCCCAAAGTCGCACATCATTTTATCAAGATTTTTTTGTTGCCTTTGATGTTTTTGCCCTGCAAGAAAATTGCCATTAAACAGTTAAACAACCATAAAGAATATTTATCTACGTGCTTCCTGTCCCCATCTACATTTTTAGCAATACAATTTTAAGCCATAATCATGTTTCTTTCTACAATAGCCATTGGAGATTTTAAATTTTAAGTGTACTGCAAGCGATTGGAGTGAAAATAATTATTTTTGCTTTTTTGAGGGTCAAAGTTTGAGGGTCAAAGTTACTAAAGCAGAGATCCCCTTTACTCTTGAAGTGACGAAGGGATCTGTGATATTGTTCAGTATGCTCCACACTCCACAGTCTCTTACAGGAATGAGAAGGTTAATGAATGACAACTCTATTAAAATGTGTATTCACTCAACACACAGTCCCATCGAACTTGCATCAGTAATGTTGAAGATAAATGATTCAGTATCCCTTATTCAGTTAGACTGACAGAAGCAATGCTTGAAGGGTTTAAATTGATTTGAAAAAATACATTACAAAGTAATAGAGAGGCCGTTCTGAATGCAAGTTAGAAAAATGGACAGCCCCACACTCTCCTTCACTACTGTAATTCATTTGTTTCCTATTTTCGGGTGCTTGGTACCAAGCAGTAAATGGTCACTTGGACCTATATGAAATATTGTCCCTAAATATTAATAATCATTGGTATTTCCTTACTGGAGTCATAAAGGTCTCACTCTTTGATCAATCTAAAACCTTGGTAAGAAGTTGTGCATCTACCTTTTAAGTCACAATGCTTGCTACCTTATACGTTGTAATGACTCTGGAATCATGAGACTGTGGTTATAAACAGAGAAAGGCTTTAGTAAAAGATACATAAATCATGTGTCTATTGGACAGTTCATTGCACATAATTTCAAAATAGCTTTTCTATTACCTGTAAGTGCATGTGCGTACTCTGTGCTGAGACAAGCTGTTGCATTGAGCAAACCTTGATACTTAAAGGGACACTCGAAGTACCATAGCTGTGACAGGTTATTATAGCGGTTATCTTGCAAAGAGTTTTGGGTTGTCTTCCCTTCTGTCCTTTCCATTTTAAAGTGGTTTGATTAAAACTGAGGCTTTCCCAGCACATAAAACATGCACCTTTAAAAACCATCATGATAATATTGAAGTCTCACTTGTGTACTAATCATACATGATTAAGGTTTGAAGAATTTGGATGGATAGTGAGAATATAAACTCTTTGCATTATCAAGTCTGCTTGTAAGGGGCTTTTCTTTCAGTAGAGAGACAGTCTCAATATTTGCTCTCCATTTCTGTCTTCCTTTGAAGGATATACCACCACCACAGCAAGAGGGAAGGAGTCTCCAACAAAAGGCTCCAAAGCAAATTAAATAGAGCCAAATCTGAAGCTCTATTTATTGTGAGTGGACACTCATAGGGGAGGTTTTTTTAAGTGGGATATGTATATATGTACCATACCATCTGCACTATTTTGAATTCATTTTTCTTTTGACGTCCCAACTGGTGTGGAAATCCTATTGCTGCTAAGTATTGCATAATACAACATTTGTTTATGCATTAGCACTTTTTATGCATCAGCATTTTTAAGGTGATATTTAAATATTTATTGACATGTATATGCAATTCAATCCTTCTGTTGCTATTTGCTGTGATTTTGCACTGATTTGCACTAAACTGATTGCGTTTTTTGCATTGGTACATTATAGGTGATCGTGTTCTAAAGATTTGCACTTATACATGAATAATTATATGAGTGTGTATTTTGCTGTGTTATGCACATTAATATTCATTTTCCATGGAAATTACATTTACGCCTATTCAAATTTAGGTTTAAACTCTATATTGGAAATTGAAATGCAACACTACGTTTAGGTTTTATTTGCGTTTATGTTAGGGAGACACTTTGGTAGTTATAGCATCTAATTCAATAAGTTTTTTTTTTTTTAATTCTTTATTTTATTTGTGCATGTGATTAACAAGCATGTTTGCTGACCCACAACAGCAAGAGCAAACTAAACGGTATACATAGAAAGACATCATTGTGGTATTGGTAGCGTTGCACAGTTTTAGATTAAGTAATCAGGAGGAACAATCATGGCATGACACTTAGTAAAAAGAGTTAAGTGAATATAAGCTTATGACACAATATGAAACGCAGGTGTTTTTTCTAGATTTCAGTAGCAGGTTGTCTGAGAGTAGCGTCATTATAACATGCATGTAGTAATGGTTAAACTCAAGCTATAAATAAAACAAAAGTATGCACGTTCCATTTTTTGAGTTTGCCATTGAAAAACTATTGCCAGTTAGCTGTAAAACATATGGATTAGCTAAGCAATGAGACGACCTGTCTTCGCAATTATAGAAGTGATTTTTGCCTGGCTATGGTGTACAAGCCTGGGGTTTTGCTGGTTTATAACCGCATATAATTGCACACTGACCAGTGGCTTCCTCATCAGTGTAACTCTCAAGAGTACATAGGCTAGGTGTAGAGTGTGTAGTATGGTTGAAAGGTTAGCTAGGTGAGGCTATGTAAAATTTAACAAGCTGAGCTAAAACCATGCTAATCTACAGTTCATATTAACACATAAGTATAAGTATTAGCGTAGATGCTTCATCAGGTTGGCTTACGAGAGTCCCATAACGTGGAGCTAGCTGCCGCAAAGCACAGTGTCTCGTAGTGCTCAGGTAGATGCGGCTTGGTGACACCATTCAGCGGTCAGCCGATTCCGGTGTCTGTCCTCTGCTCGGCTCGACCTGGTTGATCTGCAGCTTGCTGGGGTCCCTCCCCAGTGTGCTGTGGGGGATCTCTCCGCCGGTTTCGTTCCCCGGAATCCGGCTGTGTTGAGTCTTGATCTGCGTCGCAGTGGGCTGTGTGGGTATCTGCATGTTTGTTTGTGCTCTGCTGGATGTTGGTTGCTGGGACCGCAGGGTGAGGGGTAGGTCGGGTCTTGTACCGTAGCGTGGGTTCGTGAGGTTCAGCATTCAGAGGACCCGGCACCGCTTCCCGCCTTTTTGAGCTTCGGCTCCGATTCAGTTTGGAGTTGCTAGGGGGATTCCATTGCAGAGTGCGCCGGGTGCTCGGGTGGATCCATGCCGCCACCTCTCTCATCGTCAACCTGTAAGGTTGTCTCCGGGCTTTGAGCTTCGCCCAGAGGTAGGTGCGTAGCCTGTCTACGAAATCCATCGTGTGCTTGGGTGGTGCGATGCGTTGGTGCTTTGTCTTAAGCCGCGGCCGCGCTATCTTGCCTGGGCCTTGTGAACTTCGTTTGGTTGACGGTTGTGTCACTTGTTCTGGTGTGAGTATGGGGGTAATCGTCCCCTGCGAGGACCGGGATGTCCCCCGCCGGTCCAGAGGGGGGGGGCAGCAGGGCTGTAATGGGTTTCTGCCGAGAAGCGCATCCCTTGCCAGGGGATCGGCCGTCTCCCCCGGGCCTCAGGCTCTGCTCTGGTGTAGGCCACATGGTCAGCTGAAGCGTGTCCGTGGCGTACCGGTGCCGGACTTGTATCGTTGAGTTCAGGGAGTCGTTGTAGCGGTACTTACCTTATCCGGGGGCCGGACGCGGTCCTCTCTTCAAGCCGCGCGCGGTCCTGCGGCTGCACGAGCCGCGCGCGGCTCGTCCGACTGTTCTGACAGGAAGGCGGGCAGTGACCGCGAGAAGCGGTCACGTGTCCCGCCTGCAGCTAAGAGCGCGCCGCGAATCTCGGGCGCGCTCTTAAAGAGACAGTGGGAGCCTAAATTGCAAAAAGGCTCCCATTGGCTCCTGTCATGCCAATCACCCCATACACTTACCTGTTGGGGGAGTGGAAGTGACAGGAGCCAATCACATTAGTTTGAAGGCTACTTATACTTACCCTTTTCCCTTAGTTCCTTGCCCTATCGTGGTTTCTGCTACAGTTCCCTTTAGTGCTTGTTGTGTTCAGTTGTGTTTCTCCGTATTTGACCTTGGCTTTGTATTCTGACTTCGTTTTCGCTTTATCCTATTCTGTACTGTTTGCCGGCTTGCTGATTCCTGTGTACCAGTCCCCGGCTAGTTTTCGTTTACGCTGTCTCTTTGTGCCCTTGACCTCGGATCGTTCCTGACTCTGTCTTATCCTATTACGTCGAGTCCGGCCACTCTAAGGTCCGGTAGACGTATCTCTCCTCTGTACTGTCATCTGTTAGGGCTGGATCCTGCGTGTAGGGGTATATACTCGTTACATTACGATAGGGCCATGGACCCCGCAGATTTAGCTCAACAGATGGCGACCCATGAGGCTAGATTTGTAGAGCAGGATCACCGTATGGATCAAATAGCTCAGGCTCTCCAGACGCTCTTAGCTAGAACCATTCCAGCAACCGCACCTAACCCTCCTGCACCCCTGCTTCCTGAAGTATCGACTATGCCTAACGCTACAGCACATTTAACGCCTCCTCCTAGGTATGGAGGGGATTCTAAGACATGCAGAGGGTTCATTAACCAAATAGAGTTTCATTTTGAAATGTATCCACGTTCATTTCCCACAGAGAGGTCTAAAGTTGGGTTCTTTATGCACCAACTTACCGACAAAGCACTTGAATGGGCAAACCCTATTTGGGAGGCTAATGGACCTATGGTGCATAACTTTCACAGTTTCCTAACAGCTTTTCGCAGAACTTTTGATACTATGAAAAGGTCTAAGAATGCCGCTAGAGCATTAATGAGGGTTAAACAGGGTTCTAGGTCTGTGGCTGATTACGCTATACAGTTTCGTACCCTTGCCTCACAGGTCGATTGGACCAATAATGGGTTAACTACGGCCTTCATGGAAGGTTTATCAGACTCTATATTGGATGAGGTAGCAGCTAAGGAGCTTCCTATTGCCTTAGAGGACCTTATTGACTACCTCATCGATATAGATAATAGGATTCGTGACAGGCTCTATACTAAGAACAGGAATAGACGTTTTGTTACACCTATTCAACCCAGAGTTAATATACCGGAGAGTGTTAAAGTACCTGAAGAGGAACCTATGCAATTAGGGGTTGCCAAACTCTCAGATACTGAGAAATTACATAGGAGAAGGGAGGGACTCTGCCTATATTGTGGTAAGAGAGACCATATGGTAAAGGAGTGTCCTCTGCTCCCGGAAAACTCTCGCACCTAAGACCTTATAGGGGACTGGCCTTGGGTGTGATTTCTAAGTCTCCTACTTTGCCTCCTAACCGACTGCTTCTCCCTGTTTCTTTACATATGGGAGAGAGTTGTATAGTTGAAAACATAGACGCCCTGGTTGATTCTGGGGCAGCCGAGAACTTTATAGACTCTGGTTTTGTAAAGAGAAACAATATTCCCATCAGAGAGAAGGAGATACCCTTGGCCGTTGAGGCCATAGATGGTAGACCATTGATATCTCCTGTTGTTACTCACGAGACTGCACCGCTACACATGTACACAGGGGTTCTACACTATGAAACCATTCGGTTCCAGGTCATCACCTCTCCCTCTTCACAGTTGGTGTTAGGGTATCCATGGTTACGTGCCCACAATCCCATTTTTGACTGGGAGACAGGGCAGATAAAATCATGGAGTGAAGCCTGCCATGAGTCATGTACTATTGAAGTCACGCCTGTGAATTCTATTAACGTTCCTACTGTTCCTCCTTTATCTACGACTATACCCTCTCAGTATTTAACTTTAAAGACTGTCTTTGATAAAAGAGAGGCTGACAAATTACCGCCTCACAGACCCTACGATTGTGCTATTGATTTGTTGCCTGGTACTATACCTCCTAAGGGCAGGGTGTACCCCCTATCGGTTCAAGAAAACCGTGTCATGGAGGAGTACATTAAAGAGTCATTAGACAAGGGATTTATTAGAAGATCCTCTTCTCCGGCTGGAGCGGGGTTCTTCTTTGTATCAAAGAAAGAAGGTGATTTAAGACCTTGCATTGATTATAGAGGTCTTAACAAGATCACCATCAAAAATGCTTACCCTATACCTCTAATAACAGAATTGTTTGACAGGCTCAAACATGCTACGGTATTCACCAAATTAGATCTTAGAGGAGCATACAATTTGATACGTATTAAAAAGGACCACGAATGGAAGACAGCCTTTAACACTCGGTCAGGTCATTATGAGTATACCGTCATGCCATTTGGGCTTTGCAATGCCCCAGCAGTGTTCCAAGAATTTATTAATGATGTCTTAAGGGATTTTATTCACTCATTTGTTATTGTGTACTTGGATGACATTTTAATATATTCTACAGACATTCACGCTCATCACAGACATGTTACAACAGTTCTGAAGACCCTTCTTGCTAATGGTCTTTATTGCAAATTAGAAAAATGTCTATTCGACCAGTCCGAGGTCCAGTTTTTAGGGTATTTGATTTCCGCCGAGGGTTTTCGGATGGATCCCCAGAAGCTCGCTGCAGTCATAGAATGGCCTCTGCCGCAAGGTCTGAAAGCCATCCAGCGTTTTCTGGGGTTCTCTAATTATTATAGACGTTTTATCAAAGGTTTTTCGTCTATAGTAGCGCCTATAACTCGTATGACTAAAAAGGATGGCAATACACGTGTCTGGTCTACTGAGGCACTTCAGGCTTTTGACTTTCTTAAGACTACGTTCGCCTCTGCCCCTATTTTACAGCATCCTGTCCCCTCATTGCCATATATACTTGAGGTTGATGCTTCCGATATAGGGGTAGGTGCTGTCTTATCCCAAAGAGAGTCTCCTGACAAGCCATTGCATCCTTGTGGCTTCTTTTCTAAACAAATGTCCAAGGCAGAGAGGAATTATGATGTGGGTAATCGCGAACTCCTTGCTATCATTTTAGCACTCAAAGAATGGAGACATTTGCTAGAAGGAACTAAGGATCCTATTCTCATATTTACAGATCATAAGAACCTATCCTACCTTAGCGAAGCTAAAAGATTGTCTTCAAGGCAGGCTAGGTGGTCACTGTTCTTGTCTCATTTTAATTATATAATCACCTATAGGCCAGGTGACCGGAACACTAAAGCGGACGCTCTGTCCAGACAATTCGAGACTATTGACAAACAGGAGATTGATGTCACTCCTGTCATTCCCCCAGACAGGATAATAGCAACTACTATATTGTCTATTTCCTCGTCCCTCTTGCAGGCCATACAAGCGAAACAAGGCATGGCACCCAGCGAGAGGCCTAATGATAAATTGTTCGTTGACATTCCCGAGAGACGGGATATTCTGTCACTTTATCACGATACTAAGACTGCTGGACATCCTGGTATTTCCAAAACAGTGTCAGCCGTTTCTCGGTATTTCTGGTGGGATACCTTACGTAAGGATGTTACTGACTATATAAGTGCTTGTACTACTTGTGCATGTATGAAAACCTCTCGTAGAGTTCCTTGTGGGCTGTTGCATCCGTTGCCCGTTCCCGAGAGACCTTGGTCTAATCTATCAATGGATTTTATTGTTGAATTACCCCCTTCGAATGGTAACACAGTCATCCTAATGATAGTAGATCGGTTTTCCAAAATGGCTCACTTTGTGTCTCTTCGCAAGTTGCCCACTTCTAAGGAATTGGCTCTTATCTTCGCTAGAGAAGTGTTTCGATTACATGGTATTCCCTTATCTATTGTATCCGATAGGGGTAGCCAATTTATTTCCAGGTTCTGGAAAGCCTTTTGTTCGGAGATGGGTATTTCCCTCTCATTTTCTTCCGCTTACCATCCCCAGTCTAATGGAGCTGCTGAACGTGCCAACCAGTCTCTAGAGCAGTACCTCCGTTGTTTTGTGTCTCACCATCAGGACAATTGGTCTGACCTGCTTCCTTGGGCTGAATTTGCTCGGAATAATGCCACTCATGATTCTTCCGGCAAAAGCCCTTTTTACGTTGTCTATGGCCAGCATCCCGTTGTTCTTCCGGCTGCATTCTCCTCTCAGGGCATGCCAGTTCTGGATGAGCATTTGGCTGGTTTGCGTAATACTTGGGAGCAGGTTCAGCGTTCTTTGGTGGACTCTGCTGCCCGCCAGAAGGCTCAGGCTGACAAGCATCGCAGAGCGGCTCCTTCCTATGTTGTGGGGGACAGGGTTTTGCTTTCCACACGGAATATTCGCCTCCGGGTGCCTTCTATGAAATTGGCTCCCCGCTTCATTGGTCCTTATCGCATTATACATAAGGTTAATCCCGTTTCTTATGCCTTGGGTCTGCCTAAGAATCTGCGTATACCCAATGTATTTCACACCTCTTTGTTGAAGCCTTACGTACACAACCGCTATACCCGGCATACTCCCCCTCCCCCTCCTGTCTCTGTGGAGGGTCATGAGGAGTTCGAAGTATCTGCTGTTATTGACTCTCGTTTTCTTAGGGGTCGGCTTCAGTACTTGGTACATTGGAAGGGTTATGGGCCTGAGGAGCGCAGTTGGATTTCTGCGGATGCTGTTCATGCTCCCCGCCTTGTACGTTCTTTCCATTCGCGTTTTCCTGCCAGGCCTGGTCCTGCCCGCCCGGAGGGCGTGTCCTCAGGGGGGGGTACTGTAGCGGTACTTACCTTATCCGGGGGCCGGACGCGGTCCTCTCTTCAAGCCGCGCGCGGTCCTGCGGCTGCACGAGCCGCGTGCGGCTGCACGAGCCGCGCGCGGCTCGTCCGACTGTTCTGACAGGAAGGCGGGCAGTGACCGCGAGAAGCGGTCACGTGTCCCGCCTGCAGCTAAGAGCGCGCCGCGAATCTCGGGCGCGCTCTTAAAGAGACAGTGGGAGCCTAAATTGCAAAAAGGCTCCCATTGGCTCCTGTCATGCCAATCACCCCATACACTTACCTGTTGGGGGAGTGGAAGTGACAGGAGCCAATCACATTAGTTTGAAGGCTACTTATACTTACCCTTTTCCCTTAGTTCCTTGCCCTATCGTGGTTTCTGCTACAGTTCCCTTTAGTGCTTGTTGTGTTCAGTTGTGTTTCTCCGTATTTGACCTTGGCTTTGTATTCTGACTTCGTTTTCGCTTTATCCTATTCTGTACTGTTTGCCGGCTTGCTGATTCCTGTGTACCAGTCCCCGGCTAGTTTTCGTTTACGCTGTCTCTTTGTGCCCTTGACCTCGGATCGTTCCTGACTCTGTCTTATCCTATTACGTCGAGTCCGGCCACTCTAAGGTCCGGTAGACGTATCTCTCCTCTGTACTGTCATCTGTTAGGGCTGGATCCTGCGTGTAGGGGTATATACTCGTTACAGTCGTTCTGTGTCTGATATCGGTTGCCGTTTGCCGCTAAAGCTGTTAGATCGGCCAGTCGTTTCACACTTTTGTCTGTTGTTACAGGAGCTCTTCAAGTGTGCGACCGGCCATCTTAGCTGCCAGGCCCCGCCCCCCTCAATACGTTTATTAATACCGTATATACTCGAGTATAAGCCGAGTTTTTCAGCCCATTTTTTGGGCTGAAAAACCCCAACTCGGCTTATACTCGAGTCAAGGTCTGTATTATGGCAATTTGCATTGCCATAATACAGACCGGGGGAGAGGGGGGCTGGCAGAGCTGTAACTTACCTGTTCTGCAGCTCCTGTCAGCTCTCTCCTCCTCTGCGCCGTCCGGTCAGCACCTCAGTCAGCTCCCAGTGTAAGTCTCGCGAGAGCCGCGGCTCTCGCGAGACTTACAGTGTAAGCTGACAGAAGAGCAGAACGGACGGCGCAGAGGAGGAGAGAGCTGACAGGAGCTGCAGAACAGGTAAGTTACAGCTCTGCCAGCCCCCCTCTCCCCCCCACTGAACTGCCACTGGACCACCAGGGAAGGAGAGCCCCCCTCCCTGCCATATATCAAGCAGGGAGGGGGGACGAAAAAAAAAATATATAAATAAAATAAGAAGAAATAATAAAAAAATAATAATAATAAAAAAAAAATAATAATAATAAAAAAAGGGGTATAAGGACCACTATGGGAGGGGGGGGGGTATAAGGACCACTATGGGAGGGTGGGGGTGGGTTAAGGACCACTATGGGAGGGTGGGGGTGGGTTAAGGACCACTATGGGAGGGAGGGGGTGGGATAAGGACCACTATGGGAGGGAGGGGGTGGGATAAGGACCACTATGGGAGGGAGGGGGGTATAAGGACCACTATGGGAGGGAGGGGGGGATAAGGACCACTATGGGAGGGAGGGGGGGGATAAGGACCACTATGGGAGGGAGGGGGGATAAGGACCACTATGGGAGGGAGGGGGGGATAAGGACCACTATGGGAGGGAGGGGGTGGGATAAGGACCACTATGGGAGGGAGGGGGTGGGATAAGGACCACTATGGGAGGGAGGGGGTGGGATAAGGACCACTATGGGAGGGAGGGGGTGGGATAAGGACCACTATGGGAGGGAGGGGGGGGTATAAGGACCACTATGGGAGGGAGGGGGGTATAAGGACCACTATGGGAGGGAGGGGGGGGTATATGGACCACTATGGGAGGGATGGGGGGGATAAGGAACACTATGGGAGGGAGAAGGGGGATAAGGACCACTATGAGAGGGAGGGGGTGGGATAAGGACCACTATGGGAGGGGAGGGGGAAGTAAGGACCACTAGGGGAGGGGAGGGTAAGGACCACTAGGGGAGGGGTGAGTCAGGACCACTGGGGGGGGGGGTGAAGGAACACGGGGGTGGGGAGGTAAGGACCACTGAGGGAGGAGGAGGGGAAGTCAGGACATATGGGGGGGGGAGGGGGCGGCAAAAAATGTTTTGCCTACGGCGGCAAATATCCTTGCACCGGCCCTGCACACACTGCATTCACACACTGCATTCATACACACACACACTGCATCCATGCACACACACACTGCATTCATGCACACACACACTGCACTCATGCACACACACGCTGCACTCATGCACACACACGCTGCACTCATACACACACGCTGCACTCATACACACACGCTGCACTCATACACACACGCTGCACTCATACACACACACATACGCACACACTGCATTCATTATACACACACTGTAAATAAATATTCAATTAATATATTTTTTTAGGATCTAATTTTATTTAGAAATTTACCAGTAGCTGCTGCATTTCCCACCCTAGTCTTATACTCGAGTCAATACGTTTTCCCAGTTTTTTGGGATAAAATTAGGGGCCTCGGCTTATATTCGGGTCGGCTTATACTCGAGTATATACGGTATTAATTTTTACTTTAAGAATTTTAAGCACCGTTTTATACACCTTTTTATATTGTATACCTGTGTGTGCTTGTCTGTGTGTACCTGTCTGTGTCTGTGCCAGTGTGTGCCTGCCTTTGCCTGTTTGTGCCTGTCTGTGATTGTGTGTACCTGTCTTTTCCTGTATACATATCTATGCATGTGTGTGTCTGTTTGTGCCTCTGTGTACCTGTCTCTGCTTGTGTATGTCTGTCTGTCTCTGTCTGCGCCTGTGTGTATGTGTGTGGCTGTCTGTGTCTGTGTGCACCTGTCTGTGCTTGTGTCTGCTTGGCCTGTCTGTGCCTTTGTATGATTGTCAGGGTATGTGTACCTGTGTGTGCATGTCTGTATGTGCATTCTTACAGCATGAAAACATCCCGATAGTGATTATTATGGAGCTAGGCCTTATAGGTCATTCAGCGACTTTAAGATATAAAGTGTATCTCTGCAGCAAATTCCTGTCCAGTGTCACAATATTGTCTAGACTGAAATGCATAATATGAGCCTAATGAAGTATAGATTGTTATTCATAAATTAAAGAACTGTTAGAATATTCTCATTTATATTCACTCTAACTTGTTTAAAAAACATATATTTTGTATTTATATATCAAACAATAACTTGTTAATGGGAAATAAATGTAGAAATCTTACACTATCCACTGTGAACAGCTATGGTGTGGTATTCCAAATATGCAAAAAAAAAAATACACAGATATATAGTAAAATGTTAAATTGCACAGCTGATGTGAGCAAGCCACTTTAGTGCAAAAAGCCCAACAATATTTTTTTCTGCAGCCAGTATGGAGAAAAGGAAAGTAAATTGATGGGATAATTGTTATTTTCTGGAAAATGTTTCGTTTAAGTGAGTATATGTTCAAGCTGCATTAACAAGACTTGAGAGTTAAAGAGAAACGAAATCATGTGAGTTAAATGTCCTGATAGGTAGCAAAATAAATATTAGGCAATAGCATTTTAATTCATGTTTGATTGTGTGAATTTGCATGAAATGGCATAGTGTGGCATTTAATGTAAATAAAAAAATCCCCCATGATTCTTTGTGTACGACTCATAAACATGAAATCTTCCAGATTTAACATGGAGAATGTAACCATTTTAGAAAAAAAAAATTGTTATCTCCCAATAAAGCATTGTTTAGTGAGTATACCCTAACACGTTTAATAAATGTATAGGAAAAAAAGCAACAAGCGGTTTATCATGTCCATAGATATGGCTGTTTATTTACACAGGAAAAGCCAGATGCGGAAATGTTGCTACACAAAAATCCATATAAAATATACTTACAATTTATGTCATTAATATTGTTCACTAAAGTGTGAATTGTTGTGCATTCAAAGATGACTCAAAATGAGTTTAAGGTTTTAGGGCAAATAAGCTAAATTGGAAAACTTCCCTGAGCAGGCAACCTTTCCATTTGAGCTGTTTTGTCCTAAAATGTTATATATCCTTTGTAATCCCAACAATTCACACTTTAACGAATAACCCTGAATGAGTCTACAAATAATTCGTTTTTTTGGTCCATGTAACAGGACCCCAGTTCTGTGTCTCGTCAGTGCTCAGTTCCATATTTGAGGCTTGCCTCTATTATTATGACGCACTGCAACAGAACATTTGCATTATTCATGCAATGCCACTTGAGGGAGAATAGTTCTCTGTTAGTGGGAAATATTCTTTACATTGTCTGGGTAAAAATGACAGCAAATAGTAAACCAGGTAAGATGGCTGTGTGTAAACATACACAATTTACAAGCATATAAAGCATTTTTAAGAGATGTACATAAGCTGCCAATCTGTCAGAGCAATGCTGAACGATAGAAAACATGCCTCTAAGACACTGCTCTCCAACAAATCTTTTTCTTTAGCTTTTGTTCCCTACAGATGTACGATTGCGATTACCTGTCAGGTCTATCAAATAACCCGTAAGCCCCACATTTCAGAGTCGGATTGTCAGTCCTGATCCCACTTTCTTTTTACATTACTAAAAAAATGACATTTTGATAGAGTTATTTTATCTGCTACTTATTTTATCAGCTACTCGTGGTATTTTATATTTATTTATTAGTTTTAGCATTTGCAAAAAAAAGTGCAGACATGTAGAAAATCCAAATGTGAATATAAATATATAGATAATTATGGATGTATTATATATCAAAATATAATGCTCATACATTTGCATATATCAGTGTGTATATATGTATATATATGTATATATGTATGTGTGTATATATATATATGTATAAATATATATAAAAAAATATATAAAAACATACAGGTAACTCTCAATATATGTATATATTGAGAGTTACCTGCATATTTTTTTTAATAGTGCACTGTATTATTTGTATAAAGCAGTGTATATAAAAGAGCAATATAACTATCAAACCATTAAGCATAAATATTAAGTATGTTAAGTATTAAGGATGTTAAAACGTTTTATTTTACTTACTTTTTCTATCTATCTATCTATCTACTTTCTCACTCCACCGGGTGGTATTTATTTATTTATTTATTTATTTGTGTATTCCTCATTCTTGTGTCCTAAACCAGAATAGGTCTGAGGGTTCTGGCAGTATCTTAGCTGTTCTTAGAACTGCACTCTTCTGGACGGTGATCTCAGATGTCCCACCTGGAATCAGCAGAAGCCACTCCCACAACGTGGGGGTCACAGACCCAAGTGCTCATATCACAACTAGGATTACTATTGCCTTCACTTATCACATCCTTTCTAGCTCCTCTTTCAGTCCTTGGTATTTGTCCACCTTCCCATGTTCCTTCTTTCTGATGTTATGGTCAATGTGTATTGCCACATCTACCACTATTGCAGTCTTCCATTCCTCCATACCACCACTGCAGCCTTCCATGATGTCAGGTTGCTTGTTCACTACTTGCTTGTCTGTCTGGTTCTGAAAGTCCCACAGGATTTAGCCCCATCATTCTCAACTACCCTTTGGGATATCAGCCCATATTCTATGCAGATATTTTAGTACACAATCCCAGCAACTTGGTTGTACCTCTCAGTGTATGGTGTCCCTGCTAACATCTTGCACCTGGCTACTATGTGCTGGATTGTCTCAGAGGTCTCTTTGCATAGTCTGCACGTTGGATTTTGACTGGTGTGGTAAACCACCACTTTCATTTATGTGGTACTGAGTGCCTGTTCCTGTTCTGTAAGAATTAGTTTGTAAGTGCTGTTTTTCAGTTTTGCATATTCCAACCACTGGTAGGATTTAGTAATGTGAGTCATATCTACAATCTGCTGGTAGTACATTCCATGGAGAGGTTCGTTTTGCCATGGAACCTACTCCTTTTTTGCTTCCTTTTACTTTTGTTGTTCCCGGTATTCCCTTAGAATTATATCTAAAATAAAAGATGTGAGACATCGTTGTGATGTACTTGTGATCTATGTTTCATCCAGAACTGTGGTCTTGACCTGATCTACTTCCTTCCTGCTGGTGTACAGTGCTGGATCCAGGTTTGTTGAAACCTCCATAGTGAGTAGTTTCTGGGTCTTGACATAAATGGTGACCAGGTCTTCTCTTGGCCAGGTTATTATTCCTAGTTATTATTATAGTATTCACTATATGGGTGCCTGATAACTGATGTACATACGTTCATATGTCAGTGCCAAGAATAAAGACAGACTCAGGTTCCAGGGCATTTAGTCACGCTGCCCCTACCTTCTGGAATTCTTTACCGTGCTCAATCAGAGACGCACCGTCCTTACAAACTTTATAAAAAAAGCTAAAGGCCCACCTCTTCCATCAGGCATTCAGTCTGCTCATCTGACCATCAGAAACTCATAACTTTTATGTCTTTATGTTTGTATATTTGTAAAGTTATTTGAGTCTCATAGGGAGAAAAGCGCTATAAAAATCGCAAATGATTTTTTTTTTATTATTATTATTATTATTATTATTATTATTAATATTATTATATGTGTTGATGACTTGGTTCTTGTTCTTGCCATTGAGCTGAGATTTCAGGAACTGCCTGACTCCCTGGATGTATTTGGATGTTGCTCTCCTCTTTGCCACTCCTTATGCTCTCCTCTTTGCCACTCGCCATGTGCTTGTGCTACACCCAGGTGCTTGCACCTGTTCTGTACATCTATTCTTTGACCTTCTGGTACTTGAACTCCTTCTGTCCTGATCATCTTCCCTCTTTTTGCTATGATCCCCCTACACTTATCTAGAATCGTAGTTTGTTGGATCAGTGATGTCACTCTTGGCATACAGTTCCATGTCATCCATGTAGAGTAGATGGCTGATGGTAGCTACACTCTTGAGCCTGTATTAATTCTTCATGGTGATCTAATTAAGGATGGTGAGGCCTATGCAGAAAAGCATTAGGGATAGCGCATTACTTTGGTATATGTTACATTTGATGTTCACTTGTGATTGTTGAATTGGCTTCTAGAGTTGTTTTGCCCATTGAATGAGTATTGCTTATGTACTGACTCATATAAACATTGATCTTGAGACTATACTGCCTGACAGGACCTTCCATGGTGTGGGTAGGCAGGTATTTGGTCACTAGTTAGATGGTGTTGTTCCCTTGTGAGGGTCCTTCATTACCAGTATTGTTCTGTCCTTGTGTTAGCAAGTCAGGGTGGGAGCCTGTTCCTAGTAGCTGGTTTATTTGTGCTGCTAGACATTCATGCAGTGTTGTTAATTTCTTTATCCAGGAGGTGTGGATCATGTCAGGTCCTTGGGCTGACCAACCTTTCATGTGGGCTATCCAGTATTAGATATCTCATGCTGTGATGGACTGTTTCCTGTTCTGGGAACATGCAGTAGTCTGCTTTCAGGTCTAGTAGCCACTGGTCCTTAGTGTTGCGTGATGCTTCTTTATCCCAGATGTGTTTCTAGTGCTGTTTAGTCTCTGCTCTGGGTGACTATTTTGTGGTTACCCTGCAGCTGTGCATACACATTGGATGGTTACAGAGCATTATTCTCTTAGTCTCTGCTTCTCTAATGCTTCTCAGTCTGGTTGCCAAGGATGTCAGCCTTTAAGTAGCTGTTCCCAGTGCATTTGGTAGGTATACCCTTGTATTTCCTCAGTAGCCAGAATCTATCCTTAATCTTTCCACCTCTGTGAAGTTAATCCAGTTTACTAATTTACTTACATGTTGCCTTTAACTTGCTTTCCAGTCTTAGTCTCCATGGTGGCCATTGTTTCTAATGCAGTCTAATCATGTAGTCAAGCATGTGGAGAAGCACTAATGCTACAAGATATATATGCTTAATGATCCCTTTGATTATGGACTGTGGAACCGCAGCTAGCATACTGTCTGGTGGCAGTTTTTCAGTGATCTTTGCTAATCTTGTCCGGTGGTCAAGGACTGCTAGTTTTTCTATTAACATCTTTCTTATGTATGCTGTTATGTCCTTATGGGGCAGACATTTGGGTTGGCAACCCTCTGTAAGTACTGGTGTGGGTATGTTTCTTCCTTCTCATGGCTCATTCACAATGTTTTGTGTAGTCCATCTATTTTCAATTGTGACACCAGCTTTCTCCTGACAATGATCCAATGTTGTGTAAGTAGCTGTTTTGATGTTAGTGTAGATGAAGGTCTCTTACTCATCCATAGTTCCCACATATGTTTTATGTATCTTCTCTGATTGGGTGTGCTGTTGTAGTAGCAGTCAAGCAGGTCTAGGTCCTCACTTTGTGTCCAGGAATTGTTTGTTTCTGTAGCCGACTTGTTTTTCAGTTGTCCTGGTTCCATAGCATCTGACATGGACCTTGTTAATTCAGGTGACGTCTAAGCTGGCATGACCATCTTGGTTTGTATTATTGAGGTAGACAGGTACATATCATTATATATTTGTAGTCAAGGACAATAAGCCAAAATCATACTATGTAGTGAAAATTGGTTGAGGTGTGCAGAACCAACAGACAAGTAAGCCCGAAAGACGTCTTTTTTGTGTGACAATTTTAAAGTGTATGCACTATAAGGGAGAGGAGTTTGGGACCAACGGAAGCCTGCGTAAATTTCAGTCTGAGAGTGAGAAAGGGAGAATGATATATAGCCAGTTAAAACCCCTCGTACAACTCCAGGCTGACATATTTTCATATATATTCTCAATCTCAGTCCATGCCCCAAGATTAGTTGGGAAAGTATGCATATTGGAGAAGGGTGAATTAACTGAGGTAGTATTCTTCTCATAATGTCACACATTGGTGACAGTAATTTGGACTGCATGTGTAAATTGTGGACTACACATTAGAAGTCCGCAAAAAGGCATTAAGGAAAATTAACACACAATGGTGAAGTAAATGTAACTTTTATTAAATATTTTGGGATATTTTATGCAATTATTGAGAAAAAAAGAAAACTCATGTTTAGTGCTTGTGTTTTATTGTTAAAGGTCTTAAAATTTAATTTAAATCTAAACAGTTTGCAATGTAAAGAAATGTAACTCTTGTGTATTTACATATTACATTGGAAAAGTATTTAGCGATCCTTGGAAATTTACAACAACAAATAAAATTAATTAAAAGGAAAATAGTGTGGATCTGGTTTAACAATAGCAAATGGTAAATGATGCATTCCAAGGTTTCACCAATTATATTCCACCCCAAGTGCACATTATAAAATGGACAAAATAAGTACTTTATTATAGACACCTGTAAGCATTTTATCAAAACAGGAAATTCAAAGCTACACAACTAAAATGATTCCTGGAAAATGTGTGAAATCCTCTGGGGTTTCACAAACAACTTCTGGGCAGTGGACAATAATCTGCAGGTGTTTCTAGCTAGCACAACTCACCGAGTTGTTAAAAAACTGGCATTTGTAGCCACCTGAACGTTCTGTTAAAGTCTGGAAAACTCAAGTCACACAGAGATACGTCGACATAGTTTGGTTGCTACTTGGCAATTTCAAAGGAACAGTAAATCCTTCATAATCAAACATGGCCAATCAAATAAAACCTTGCCCAGATGATATAAACAAAAGTGAGCATCAAAGTTGTGGACTGCCTGACTGCAAGACATGCCAGTGCAACAACTGGAATTTAAGTTAATTAAAATATATATATAGTTTCCCCTGGCTCTTCAAAACGTATACCAATTTTCATTCTTAGGTCAGAATTATGACTGCATTTGAGTTTTCCAATATAATGTCCTTTCTGATTATAATTATTTATAAAATAATTTTCTGCAGCACTGTACAATGTGTGAAAGAGAAATACAAGAGAACTCAACCCAAATTCAATTTACATGAACAAGGGATAGGTTCTCATGATTAGCTGTAATAGCTGCGGGCACAACAATTTTGGGTGCATAAGCAATAAGGATAAGTGCAAGACGGGACTACACTAAGCTTTGTGTAACCTCCACATGGTCTGTCGGCTGTGGGCCCACCATGTTTAACTCTACAGTTTGGACCTCGATGCATATCCTTCAATCATAGGGTTGGAGAGACTCCACAGCCAAACCAGCAACAACTGAAAATGCATTACCCAAACAGTCTCATTGTGGAGCTTACCTCCTCTTACATAGCCATATTTATCTAGTATTTTCCTTATAGGCAGGAAGTAAAGATAAAGATAAAGATAAAATAGTACTGGTGGGACTAGAGTATTACAACATACAATTCTCTTTAACCTACTGCAAAGCCACCCTTACAGCTTGCGTTTCTGGTATTGTTTCTTGTGTATTTTGACCTTTGGTCTGGCTTCTGACTATTCTGACTTTTATATTCCTTGACCTTTGGCTTGCATTAGTTTTTGCGATATCTGTATTCTTGACCTCCGCCTGTATTGTGTTTTTCCTTTTATACGTTAAATCTGGCCGTTCTAAGGCCCGGTAATATGTCTTAGGGTTTTCTTTATTTTTTGTTAAGTTCTGTGTGTTGGGCATATTGGTGTATCCTGATAGGATGTTACTTTGACACGTACCACCTACCATAGATTGTTGCATACCATGTACACCCCTTCATGACAATGGTGCTCCCTGATGACAGTGGCCGCTTTCAGCAGAACAATTGCATCCTGTGGAAGAATGGTTTGAGGAACTTGACGAAGAGTTCAAGTAATCCCCTTGGATGGCAAGTTCCACAGATCTCATTCTGATTGAGCATCTATGGGATGGGATCGAACAACAAATCTGATCCACGGAGGCTCCACCTCACAACTTACAGGACTTAAAGTATCTGCTGCTAATGTATTGATGCCAGATAGCACAGGACACATCCAAAGATCTTTTGGAGTCCAATCCTCGACGTATCATAGTTGTTTTGGCAGCACGAGGTGGACCTACATAATATGAGGTTTTGGCTGATCAGTGTATATGTACTGATGCAATTTACAGGTGGGTTTGAAGTGTGTGGGACATGGGTCTTTAGTTATCTTAGATGTTCTAACATTATTTTTTTTTTTGGCTTTAAACCTAACATAGCTTTAAGAATTTGTTATATTTACAGTTATGTTCACATGTACATATGTCAGCAAACGCCTGGTGTATGTACTTTTGTATTCTTGTTTTCTTAAATGTATATAAGCATAGGCCACTTAGTAAATTATGCATATGATTCACTTTGATCATTACAGAATATAGCAATTAATCATCTGTAGAGCTAGAGACAAGAGATATATAATTAGACATAGTGATAGAAAACTCTGCCTGTGGGATTCTAATATAATATTTGTGGTTCATTTATACAAAGTATTATGCAAGGCAGCTAATGGGCTTACCCTCTAAAGAGAAACAAAATAAAATAGAAGAAAATTTCAACCGGTAACCATAAATAATTTTGTTTCAATGTCACCGTTTTATTGTGGTAGCTATAACTATATTGTTTGAGAGACATCATAACAAAACATTCTGCTGTGAGCAACTGAAGAGTTTATGAAATAGCAGTCAATAGGTGAAGAATTATGTTTTATCATTTAGATTAGCGCAAGGGGCAATTAGTTACTTATTGTCATCTAACTCATAATTGGTGGGGAAGCTTCCTTAAAAGGTACGTATAGGGGCGAGAAGGAGAAAAAGATCTTTACTCCAAAGGCTATAATTGTTCTTTTTGCACAATAATGTGTTATTGCCATTAAAACTAATATTGCTAAAAAATATATCTGGCCATCTGTCTGTCAAATCATCATCTGTTTGTTTGTCTGTGTCTATCTATCTGTCTGTCTGTCTGTGTCTGTCTGTTTGTGTCTGTCTGTCTGTCTGTGTCTGTTTGTGTCTATCTGTGTATGTCTGTATGTCTGTGTATGTCCGTCTCTCTGTTTATCTATCTATCTATCTTTCTTTCTATCTTTTGTTTAAGTAGAAAATCAGCACTTTTTTAGGGTCATTCTTAAAAGAGGTTACAATGCTCAGGCACGTGCTCTTCGTCATAGTATGACAGTAACATATAATATTATTCCTTTTTTAACCTAATGCATCCACTGAGTTTATAAGAACCTTATATATAAGGTTTTCTTTTTAAGGTTAGAATATCTATAAGTTGATATGTCCTCAGGTAGAGGAAGAGTGTGTCACATGATAATAAACTTAGTTCATTCCTTACTTCTATAATTAAAAGTATTTTTTTTTTTTTATAAGCAGCTAGTTTCTTTGTAATCAGTGATACAGTGGACTAAAAATACATGTCAGTTCCACTAGAGACTAAAATGTATTTACTGCATAAACGTGTCATGTTGATATTGTTAGCCCGACAGTGAATTAAAGTGCATTTCATGTTCAACAGCAGAATATTTATATTATCTGCCCTGCTGAGGACTAAAGTGTTTTTGATATAATGCAATGTTTGCTGAAACCTATCACGGTCTCAAATTTGTTTAAAAACAGTGTGTTTGTAGAAAAGGTCTGGAATAAAGGTCTGTAAATATGCAGTTTATTTTGATAACACTATATTTATTGCTATTTTATTACCACACTATTCCTAGTATCTGGTCGTTTATAAAGTTCAACGTACTTAGCAGCACTTACATATCGGCACTGCATTAGTTATTTAAAGAAAAAAGTCAATACCATTTCTACTTATAATATATAAGTATATATAAATATATATATATATATATATATATATATCCAGCAGGCAAAAGAATCAGTGACTTAATATGTTGACGATGTGGGTTACCTTGGAGGGAAGGGGCAGACGGGCAGTACTTAGAGAGGGCCTTCCTGACTCTGGGGCAGAACAGATTTTTTTTTTTTTTTTTGCTAGTTCTTTGTAGAAGCCTCTTCTGGTTCTGGAACAGCTTGTCACCTCTTTTTTATGATCTCTCTTACATATTAATTCTGTAGTGAGTTGGTTGTTTACTGGTATATACAGCTGCCTAAAGTGCTTTCACATGCAATGGCTACAATTTAGCCTGTTCAATTTCTTAACTTCCAGGTGGACTCCTTCTGTGTTGTCTGCCTGTGCCATATATGGTTTGCTAGGCTTTGGCAAAAGTCACATGCTTAATGAAACTCCGAATCCACATGTGTTTTACCCAGAAATCTAAGAAATAGCAATGCAATAACTGCACAACTCCAGGAGTATATATTTAAGAAATTACTTCATCGCACCCTTAAAGTGGATGCAGATTTTAAAATAAATCCAGGGCATGTGCAAATAAGCCAACAGATGAGTTGGAGGAACTCGCCAAGAAAAGTTCAATATCAAATGATCATCAATGAATGTACCAGACCAGTTTAACTCACAGTTATACAGAACTGTTATCCATTGGCATATTGAAAACAACATTAATAATATCATATATATATTAAGTGTGTTTTTTAGACTGGGCAGGACAAACTGTATGTAGTTGTTGTAGATAACAAAATAAAGTTTTTTGCCGTTTCCTGTTTTCTCTATGATTCTGTTTTGTGGTTTGCTGTTTTTTGTCGATGTAATTCTTATCTAGATCAATAAAGTCGAATCTTTAATATTCATTTGAATGTTGCTGATGTTCTTTGGCAAGCACAAGCAACAGGTTTGGGCCCACGACAATTTTAGTAAAATGAATCCATAACTTCTAAAATTCTAAACAGCATCATCAAAATGTGTTTTGGACTGCTTCTCCATTGCCTATAGTAAACCGAAGACAATGCAAATGGAATAGATATGAAATTTGCAGTGGAAAAGTTGAATAATAAAAGCTGTTAGCTATACAGATCCAAGCTTGATGATCAACTAAGAATTTAAACAATGAGCTACAAACTGCAGAAAGGCTATATGCTGCTAGTGAAGATCTAAAGGACAGTCATATAATGGCATCATTAGCGTACCTTCAAAGTCATATGGGACCCTCAAAAATACTAACATACTAAATCAGTGTATTCACTAGGATAATCTAAAGATACATTAATTAATAAATACAAGAGAAATATACAAAATATTGGTGCTGAAGGAAATGGGAGACCAGAGACCATTCTTTTAGTTTATATGGCTACAAAGAATAAGAAAGAAACTAAAGTTTGCATTAAAATCTAAGTACCAAAGGCAAGAAAATTCCATATGATATACAGGATTGATTGTGTAACATTACTCAGGAGAGTACCCCACACGGAGGCTACACTCAGAGGCAACAAGCCAACTAAACATGAGCTAAATCTTTTGAGCCTCCATCCCACATGGCAAGCCATGAAGCTGTTTTCCATTCTCAGTTTAGGCTTAATTTTATTAAGCCTGTATTTTTTCGTAAGTGTTACATTTTATTTTATTTTTCTGTTTTGTTTTTTTGGGGTGTGCAGTGGGTCAGAGACCTTACACTTGCAGGCTTGACTGTACGTAGGACAATGTGAGGAAGTGACAATATTCATTATACTATTGCAAAGCAGATGTCATTATCCAGGAATGTGAGTCTGTTCAGTTCCCTCCATATATTAATCTTGCTCTGGAAACATGAAAAAGTGTAATACGAACCGCTTACATTTTTGGCTGAATTGCTGTTTTTTTAGACGAGGGCACAGTTTTTATAGTTCTTGTAATGCTTGGCTGTGTTTTCCGTGTGCGAGTCTTGCATTAATTAATCGGTCATGGGTAGCTTTTAAATGACTCCAATTAAGAAAATGCCAGTTGCTTAGTGATATAAAAGGAGGAAATATAAATGTCTTGAAAACAACCACTCTATGTTGATATGCATCTTCTTGATATTTGATAGTTGATATTTGTCTGTCTATCTTGTTTTTCTGCATGCAAAAATATATACCTTATCTATCTAGCCATCTCTCTTTGCTGCATGCACATTTTTCTTCCTGATTGCTAATGTATGTGTGTTTATTTATCTACAGATACAGGCTCTAACATTAGGTATTGCTTGACACGTTGTCTGTCTGTTGTCTGTCTTTATATCATTTATCCCATATCTATTCATCTCTCTCTCTCTCAAACAAATATACATTATTCTTCATGATTGCTAATGTATGTATGTGTGTATATTTATCTACAAATAAGGGATTTACATAATTTATGAAAATAAACAAACGTACTTAAAGGGACACTATAGTCACCAGAACAACTACATCTTACAGTCTCTAAATGCTTTTTAATGTAAACACTGTCTTTTCAAAGATCTCTCAGCCAAGGTGATCTCAACCATGAAAGAGGAGAAGGAACGTTGCCAGCCACCAGTAGACCTATGCGTTGCTGGAATAAAGGTGGGTTTTCATTTTTTTTATGGTGGGACAAGGGAGGTCAACTACCTAAAATGGGTTTGTAACACTATATAGTGTCAGGAATACAGTTTTGTATTCCTGACACTATAGTTTTCCTTTAAAGGCAACTGTTCCCTCAAAACTATTTTATAATGTAATATGTCTTTTATCAAATTTCCATAAATTTCAATATAAATTTCAATATATATTTTGTTATTTCCATTCAAAATTTGATGAAAGGAATACAATATATAAAAAAGAGTTTTGGGGTAACAGTTGTCCTTTAAGAACAGTGATGAGTCTGGGCAAAGCAAGGGGGTTGTTTTCAGTAGAATGTATCAAGAGCTGCTACAGACAAGCAGTCTTAATACATAATTGGCTAGCACGGAATGATAAGACTTACTGTTTCCCTACACATCCCTATAAGATGGGTTTGCTCAGCGTCAGACCCTGAGACGCTAGGTCAGAGGCAGGCACAACAAGTTATAAAATCTAAAGCACAAAGTAATAATCAAACAGGTCTTAATTCCCATGTCTATTATTTGTCTGTTTACACATATCTCTTGTCTGTTTCTCAGAATGTGCATTTATTGTTTGTGCGTATGTCTAAACATATACAGAGGGACATAGCAGAAAATACCAAAACTTCCACAAAGTCAATGTGAACCTTTATTATTTCCCCCCTGAGTACCATGTTTGACGAAATCTTTCTCAGGGTTGCTTTTTAGTTTGAGGAGTGTCAAACTAAAGCATGGGGCTTGGGTGTGTTGCATTCTACAAGTGATGTACTTCCAAGAAAGAGTGGATTTCATTATCGCATGTATTGCAGTGTTTCGCCAATAATCTTTAAGAAGAAATATATAATCTTAATGACTTCCTTCAATATTGAAGATGAGGTTCTCCGAAGACAAATACTTTCTGTCAATTTAATGAACATACATTTTACAAAGAAATATCCGGCTAGTTCATTTGTCCACCACGCATGGGATGTATAATATTCAACTTGCTATGAGTGTTTATTAAATAAACATATACACATAACGGATATGAAAATCAACCGAAGGCAAAGTTAACTGTGCATATCAGTGCAGACAATATCGAGAAGTCAAGCAAGGATATTCAAAGCAAAGATCTTTATCATTACCTAGTAACAAGAGGATATGACTCACATTAGTCTAAGACACACAAGGCTGGAGGTATTTTTAGTTGTACTTATATAACATTATGGTCACGAACAAGATTACTATGCAGTTATATGTAGGATGTTTTTTTTTTGTTTTGTTTTTTAAATATAGATTTATTTGAGGCTAATATAAAATAGACATATAGCAAGCAAAGCAGTTACAAACACAATAAAGTACATTACAAGACATAGTCTGTCACCACCTACAGTCTCGACGATTAGATAATGATCAAGTCATGCCCTCCAACTGCAGAGAGTCACCTAGGATCATCAAATTCGGAAACAGAGACAAACGTTAAGAGTTTCAAACCATTTAAGAAGAGTCATCAAGAAATCTAATGTCTAACAGAAGCAATGGACAGTTCATACCACAGAGTATTGGTTGGTGACCCTTCGACTGGTCCACATAATACCAGGAAGTACTTTGAAGTGCTGTTAGGAAGTATTTGGAAAATACAGTGGAAGAAAATATAAGGTTTAATAATATGAGGAAGATGAAGCAATAATGGGCAATTTTTTTTTTTGAATAAATGGTATTCATAGTTTTATGCAAACATATTTTTGACCAATTCTCGCAAAGAAATATTAAAAGCAGACCAAGGTAAACCATATTGAAAACTTGTTTTTTTTCTTCTATGGGATTTTATAATTTCATTTGATACAAATATATAGTGAAACACAACATTTCAAACAAACATCGTGTTCTCTCTTCTACATATTCATAGCATTCCTTTACCATGTCCATGCCAAGCTGGATTCTGTTTTATTTATGGTTTCAACGGGCTTACAAAAGATTAATTTCACTAAATGATTTTGTAACTGACTTGCACAGTGTAAGGTGTAATATTTGATTTGAGTAGAGAAAAGCATGTTGCAAAGTGATTTACTAAATTTGACTTACAATGCCATTTCCAATCTGTAGGGTTAGAAAAACATGCAAACGTGCATTAAAGTTATGGAAAACGGACCGCCATCTCATTGAATTGTTTATAGTGTTTTCCCTCTATTCAGTGTTAAACTATTTTGAACAGTTTAACACTAAATAAGGGTCCCTGGCCCCTACATGAGGTAGTTCTAGGGCAGAGATGACATACTTGCTATCCTGCTGTAGGCAATTTTCAGCACTGCAGATTTAGACTACATCTCCCATAATGCTCTTACAGCCATGATGCTGGCAAAGTATCAGGGGAGATGATGTCCACAACATCTTGAGTGCTGACAGTTGCCTACCCCTGTTCTATTCATACCAATTCATACCGCTTATGCGTGCTTTGATAGGCTGAAAGTCATTAGCTGATACTCCTAGTCAATAACACCCAGCCATATCTGCTCAAGCTAATGGTTCCTCATTATCTCACGCATCACAAAGGGGACTGGCTGTTGGGTACTTGTTTAACATGAAACATTATAACAGTTTAACACTGAATAGAAGGATAGTACCAGATTACTCCAGATACTATTACCACTTCGATGAGATGTAGCAATTGCTGTCCCTTTAAAATGTGTTTTGTTTTGTTTTTAAACTGATTTTAAAACAAGTGGGTATAGAATGAAGGCAAAACGGCAGATAGGGACAAATGGGATACAGATAATATACAGGCACAACACTGTGGCAGTAGTATCAGTAAGGCACAATGTATGCAACAATACAAATATAGGAGGTGAGCATGTAATACAGGTAGTTCTAACTTAGCGAATTACCTGCACAACGAATGCTCGGACTTACAACGGATTCCCCACGTTAGAGAGCTGGTCTATGTTCGGGGAATTTTCCCTGAACATAGATTCCAGGGATTCCCTGCGCTTGTGAGCTGGTCTCTATTTGGGGAAATTCCTTCGAACATAGACCTGCTCTCTATCACAGGCTCTCTAGCACATCCTCACTTAGCAATCAATTTGTTTTATGACTGAGTCGTAGGAACAGTAATTAAGAATCATCTCGTATTTATCTTGTAGCCAACTTGCCTAAAGCAGCCAAAACAGTTTTCTAAGTAATAGATTTCACTACAGTTGATCCTACTGGTTCAATAAATAAAAAAATGACAAATATTTTTTTCCCCCTAATTTTTTTAATTTTAGTTTGGGTCCCCATGCTTCCCAAAGCTAGGAGGCAATGCATTCTTACTGTTCCCCATTCCTAGTCAGTACCTGGACAAATGTCGACCCCTTACTAACCGAGGTGGACCTGGTACAATGAGATATTGAAATATGATGGAATAAAGCACCTCAGCTTTTCAAAAGTATGTCCACCAAATATCTGTTTTAGGTAAATATCTGTCTGCAACATGCTACAGCTGTACATCTTAATCTAATGGAATCATGCTTTGTAAATAAATGATAAGATATTGATATATGTTGCATGATTCAGGGTTTCACGGTACATGATTATAAAATTGTCGTAATCAGGTCCAGCAAACATATTTCACGACACGTGATGTGCATCACAGGGGAGCCCATTCACATTAATTCATGCTATTGTGATGGAAGGTCTGTGTCCAATTACAAACATACTATTATCAGACAGGGGTTAGAGTAAATCATATCGCTATTACTGTTTGTAGTCTATGACCCAATGTAGACCCTCTAATCAACCAAGACTTTACTGCAAGCAACTACATTATCTTTATGATCAGAAAGCATTTGCAGTGACATAAAAAATGAATCGGGATGAAATAAACTATCTTTGGCTTCCTTTCCAAAGTGAATTCAAAGTGAATTTCAAATTAAGGGGAAAATATCCAAACTGGAAAAATGCTCTGAGTCAGCAATGCTTTAATTTCGGCTACTTTGGCCTTAAATTTCAAATCACCTTAATTCAGACATAAGTAAATAACCCTGTCTAAACCAGGGGACCAATGAATAAAAATGTGTAATGTGGCTAATGTTAACTAATGTACATGTGTGCAATTTTGTTGTGTTGATTTCAATAAAGAAGGCAACATGTCAATCACAGACTGATTTTAGCTGTGAAATACAGAGAGGCTTAATCGCTAAGTCTGGAATTGTGCAGACTTGACAAGGCTAAAGAAAATCATAGGCTAAAAATAGCCATCCTGGAAAAATTAAACAATTTAGCCATTTTTCCATTTTGGTTATTGTGGCCTACATTTTGTGATCCCCTTGTCAGTTCTCAACAAGAGAATACAGCCCAGAATGTTTGTTTTTTTAAAACAAACAGGCCTCTAAGTTTGACTAGCCTAAAAGTCTTGTCTCAATTTTTAGATTTGCATATACTTGTGGGGTGTTACATCTTTAGTATATTTTCCATGCAGTCACTATTTTTCTTATTTGTACACGTTTGGGATTGACGGGAAGAATAGACAGTTTTTGCAGATGACAGTTACAATGATGCTCGGCTTGTCAAGTGGCTGACTAAGATTAATGGGAAATGTTATCTATAACAGCTGGACTGTTTTGACAAGCTGAATATCCTTTTGATTGTATCTTTGACTATACAATCTACTTGTGTTATTATAGATCTACCCTTCTTTGGCTGCAGAAATAAGTAGATAGAAATACCAGCAAAATGCATTTAAGCAAGGCGCTTATAATATGTAAGAATAGAGGAAGCAGTGCACAAGCAGACTTTAGCACTAAATGCATTTATTGCAGATTCCAGAACATATGTGTCGTGTGTGAGATCTTTTCCCTTAAAATTATACTTTTTCATAATATGTAATATAATCTGTAATGTTCAATGTGCCGACTGTATGCTTACAAATATATACAGTTGCAGTCATAATTATTCATCTCCCATTGAAAATCTGGTTTATTGTCAAAATATAAAGACTCTCGGCTGTTTGCAATGAACAGACCAAACAGAAGCAATTGAAATAGCTCACCACAACAAATCCTTCAAGAAGTTTTCCCAAATTCAACTGAAAATGCAACTTGTAATTACTTCTCCAGTCTCAAAATTATTCAACCCCCTGAATAGCACAACAGCACAAATATGCAAAACAGGTGTTGTCTCAAGCACACCTGATGCAACTAATCAAGGACTTCATTAGTTGCACCAGGTGTGTTTGAGCTGGAATACTTGCAATACCTGAACTGGCTAGGGGTTTGTTAAGTGTCACGTTTGACTGCATGTAAGAATTATGGCCAAGTCAAAAGTATGGTCCACAAAGTTAAGAGAAGAGGGCATCACTCTTCACAAACAAGGAACAGCATACAAAAAGACAGCAAAGCTGCTGAATGTTCCTAGAGACACCACTGGAAGCATAGTTCGCAAGTTCAAAGTTGAAGGAACAGTGGTTACATTAATTGGATGGGGCAGAAAAGGAAGCTATCAATGGCTGCAACCAGATTTCTAAGAAGGAATTTCTATAAAAAATCTTAAAATTACTACAAAAGACCTGCAGCAAGACTTGATGGCAGCAGGCACAGGTTTCAGTGAGCAAAGTAAGGCATGTACTAAACGCAGGTGGGAGCTCGTTGATGCACTGGGGCTGCTTTGCATCCTCTGACACTGGAATCCTACATCATGTGGAAGGCAAGATGGATTCATTGAAGTATCAGGAAATCCTCGGAGAAAACATCATGCTGTCTGTGAGGAAGCTGAACCTTGGGCATCATTGGACCTTCCAACAAGACAATGATCCCAAGCATACCTCAAATTCCACCAAGTTTTGGTTGCAGAAGAAGTCCTGGACAATTCTACAGTGTCCATCACAGTGACCTGACTTAAATGCCGTAGAAAATCTCATTGTGGGACTTAAAGATTGCGGTTCCAGCACGCAAATCCAAGAATATTACTGAACTGGAGGACATTGCAAGTACTAAAGATGCTTGTCATGAAGGGGTTAAATAGTTTTGAGACTGGAGAAGTTATTGCAAGTCGTATTTTCAGTTGAATTTGGGGAAACCGCTTGAAGCATTTGTTGTGTTGAGCTATTTCAAATGCTTTTGTTTGATTTGTTCAATGCAAACAACTAAAAGTCTGTACATTTTGACAATAAACCTGATTTTCAAAGGGGGTTGAATAAATTTTATTACAACTGTAAATATATTTGCAAATATAATAATACCAAAGTATGTATCTGACATCTGCTACTGGTATCTCTTGCACCTATTCCAAAATGCTATCTGATTTATCTTGGAATACATTGCATTAAGGACAGATCAGAAGGATGTTTTTAATGCACAGGCGTGCACAAGACATCTGTGTGCCAACCAAGAAGCCCAGACCTGGAAATGGATGTTTGCTAAGTAATTGATTTTTCACTGTATCTGGTAAAATGCTCTACTCACCAGAGTCCCCTTAAAGGAAATAAAACCTTAATACTCGCCCACCCCTCACTGTGGCAGTAAAAGGTATTTGAGCTGCACTATGACAAGCCATCACCAGTGGTGTATTTTAGATTCATGCTGCCCTATGCATGTCGGAACTCGGGCACCCCCGAAATCTGAATTTGCCCCACCCCTTCCTGTTTAGGACCAAACTGCACTTTGACTGACAGACGCAAACTGATACAACCACTCAGTGACATGCACACCCTTTCAGATATACATACATACACACTCACTGATTTAACACACATATCCTCACTGATTTGATCAGTTTGATTTGAAACACATGCACTCACTGACAGACACATGCACATACTAACACTCACTCACAGACATACACTTAAAGACACACACACACTAACAGACAAACTCACATAGACACACACACATTCACTGACAGACATTTACTGACATACACACATACTCGGACATACATTGACAGACAAACACTCACATGCATACATTGACAGACACACACTCACTAACAGAGACACGCACACATTCACTGACAGACAAACACTGACACACACCCTGATACTGACACACTCACATACATTGCCTCACACACTCAAAAATGTTTTTTTTTTTTTTTTTTTAATTAAAATCCACCCAGCCTCCCTACTTTTGAAAGAGCTGGAGTGGATTCTTTACCTGGGGGTCCAGATGGGCTGATGTCCCAGGGATCCAGTGTAGGTGCTGGGCTGTATGGTTGGCTGTGCAGGCTCCTGTGCTTCACAGTGGGTGGGCGGGCAGGAGTCCGGTCAATGTTGGTGGTGAGGGAGCTTTGATCTTCCTGCTCAGCTACCTCGCGTGCCACTTAGTGATGCCAGGAGCCGGAATGACGTCATATTCTGGCTCTCGGCAGGGAGCTGAGTAGTAAGAGCTCAGAGGACAGCGCTCCCTCACCGCCTGTAATATTGGTAGCTGCAAGCCTCGAGGGGGGGACAAAAGCAGGCCAGGAGGCCTGCTATTTTGCCCCCCCATGAAAGAGGCTGACATGGCATCTGAGGGGGTGGCGCATTTTGCCGCCCCCTGAAAGTGCCACCCAATGCAAATGCCTTTTCAGCCTCGCGAAAGATACAGCCCTGGCCGTTACTAAAACAAAACCACAAGCCACTGATTTTTTACCTGTCTGGTTAGCCCCCTCAAAACCGCTTTTGATATTTTACAAGATTCACAGCAGGATCAAGATAATTGTCTGATTGTTTGCTAGATAGATATTAACCATGAAGAACTAATAGGTTGATTTAGAGTCTGTAACAAAATTCATGGATGGAGGGGGGGGGGGGGGAGACATGCGAAAGGTGCATACTCGCCTTTTCCACACAAAGTGTTATTTAAAGTTAGTTATTTTTTTCTGTGACGCAGAATATCCATCAAACATGCAAACATAATTTCTTGTGTGAAAAAAACTGAAAATGGTGATGCTCTTAGAATATTCTTAACAATATTCAGTCATGTATCTAAATCTGTGAATTAAAACATTAAAATATCTAGAGATATGGGGCGGAGCCAAGCAACTGACCTGAATGGCCGCACGACGAGCGAGCTCCGCAGTAAAACAACACTTTGGACCGGATTACGCGAACCCAGCCCAACGAAACCGGTGCCACACCGACCTGCCAGCATCCAACAGCGATATGGGCCGGAAAAATAAAAAACCTAAGCCCGACAACCCGCGGCAACACCACAGCATCGGCGACATGTGGAAGCAGGCACTCAGCGCCCAAGGCCCCAAAATGGCCTCTTACAACGACTACGGCTCAGATATATCTGATGATTTCAACACGGAGACTGAGATGGAGCAGTCACACGAGGTACTACCACCTCACAAGTCACACCCGAAAACAGACTCCTCACCAGTGACTGTCACGGTCATGAAAGACCTCCTAGCAGACCTCCGCTCCACAATACAGGCAGACATGGCCCAACTGCGCAAAGACCTACAAGGCCTAACGGGCCGCCTGACCACGCTGGAGGCAGACTCCCAGCGCGCCAAGCAACACACCCAAGACCTCCAACAAACGGTTCGGGACCTCAAGTTACAGCACTCCACATACGAGCAACGTATAGCAGCCTTAGAAGACCGGAGTCGCTGCCGGAATATAAAAATCCGGGGCATAAGAGAGGACATACCGGAGTCTGAACTCCCGCACACGGTGCGGAGGCTAATGCAGGCACTACTACCTCCCAAACATGCCAGACAGGTACCCATTGAAAGGGTATTTCGCCTCACGCGAGCGGCTAAGGCCCCTCCAAAGGCCCCACGAGACCTACTGGCATGCTTCCAAAACCATGGAGACAAGGTGGCGGTGATGCAAGCCACGAGGAATCAATCTCCGTACCAGTTTGAAAATATGCAGCTATCTTTCTACGCGGACCTGTCGGGGTCCACCCTGGCGTGGAGACGCACGCTTCAGCCCTTTACAGCCCTCCTACGCCAACATAATATTACATACCATTGGAGAGGTTCGCGCACAATGTTGGTCCACCATGGGAACGGGACTTCCACCATACGGGACTTACAAGAGGCAACTGAGCTACTACCGACCCTGGGACTTCCCCGATCGCTCATCCTCCACCGGAGAAAAGAACCACGCTGGCACAGGACACCGCATGGAACCCCGCAACAGCAGTCACATTTGTCCCTAGAGGAGCCGAAATGTCGAGCGCTGCGGCAACCAACACCTGACGCAGTCCTGAAACTCTCCGGTATCCAGACAAGACTATTATCAGCAGCAACGCTCGCTGCAACCCCTGGACTCATGACCCACTCACGATATATATATGTTGAAATGATAAAGCCACACTATTAAGGTAGAACTCACACGAGTTTTAGCAACCAAGGGCATTTTTAAGCCACTTATGTAAAGCCATCTGATATCTCCCCCCCCCCTTCCCCCGGGTAACAGGGGATCCATACGCAAAGCCACGCGGGGCTCCGACCCCCTTCCTCATACGGTTTCGTTGTTATGCTATGTTGTTATTCTATGCTTAACGTTCCTGACTCATAAATGCATAAATGTTCTGGTATATACTAAGTTTGATAGCCGACTCCATAAGCAACTGATAGCTCTTTTTAGACTATTAATCTATGTCTTAGCCGCGGTTACGTTTCCCACCTTATAACACCATAATCGCATAAGTAACTAAGACTGCTCACGCTATAAACTCAATGCTGGTACCATTTACTATTAAGCTTAACGCATCAGCTCACAGTCAGTTTGCGTGCGACTTACTGCGACTTTTTAGCTTAACATTGTAAATTTTAATCTGACACATTGCTCAGCCTCTCCGAGGTGAATGTACGCTTGGCCACCTGCAAAGGTGCAAGGACTGAAGGCTATGCAACCAGAAATTGTTAATGTGCATTACTTTTATTATAGTCTTAGTAAGCTTGTTTATGTACATGTGTGTGGAGTGATCATAGCCGTGTAAAGATGCACAGTGCTACTTAGCTGCAAATACCCCGTACTAGCACACCTAGGGCCAAATCACGGGCCTCCAGAAAGGGGTATAGACCAACCAGCATGGACTGCTGGGGGGCTTCCTCCTACTTTTCTGCAATACAAGACAGGTACAGACCACATGGCCCATAGTTCGCATCGCCTTACCTTACCCCTGGGTAATTTTTAAAGCTACCAACCCTTCTTATGCTACTATGTCAACCTGCACAGAGCCCCTCCCTCATGCAACACATACTCCACTACTGGAGTAACCTAAGGAATCCATAGACCTGCAGAGATCATACCTTTTATTGACACATACCTGGCACATTAGAATCGGCACAAGGTCAACCTCTTTGGCTAAGACCTCGCGCTAGGCAGCAGCACACCCATTATGTAATACCAAAAGCGCTGCCATATCATGGGCTAACCTCCTGGGCCCAGGATCCAGGTCACTCCATAACTAAGCTGACAGATCCATTATTAGTTTAAACATTCTTATGCACCCACTGACATCCTCGACGTCATAACTCAGCACGCTACCGCGGCAACGCATTTAATTATATTTAATCTCATCCTAACGTTGGTTTTGTAGCTTGTTATTTCTCAAGTTTTATACTACAAACGATGTTGACACCTGTTGATTTTACTCATAAAAATTTAAAGTGCAATTGTTTCATATGCCATGACAATGTTAACAACTGTTCAACCATATTAAGCTAGTAGATGCTGTCGTGGCTCTACCAGCCTGTATGTAATTCTTTTCTTGCACGCCAAAATAAAGAATTAAAAAAAAATAAAAAATCTAGAGATATAGATCCAAGGAGATATCTGACTGCCATTCTGGGGTATTTTTCCTAGTTTGTTGCAAAACTGGTTTTTTTTTGCCTTCTTTTGGATCAACTGCAAAAACAGATGCGAGAAAGGCTGAACCTAATGGACACATGTCTATTTTCAGCTATGTAACTATGTAACGAGTGCAGACCATCTGATTCAACCAAATATATGAAAACATATATAAAAGTATGCATACTGTATACACATATCTGGGGGTCACAATCACATTTACCAGAGCCAACAACCCTGGCTCTGGGTATGAAAAACTCGTCTTAAAGGGACACTCCAGGCACCCAGACCACTTCAGCTCATTGGAGTAGTCTGGATGCCTTACCCTTCTCCCCTTAGCCCTGTTAGTCAAAACACTGAGGTTTTAGAGAAACCACAGTGTTTTGATTACAGGGCTAATCCCATCTCTAGCAGCTGTCTCTCAGACAGCCGCTAGATGGTGCTTCCAGCTTCTTAGAACACGAAATGAGGACCTCCAGGACCTCTCACATCGCCAGAATCCCTATAGGAAAGCATTGAATAATGCTTTCCTAAGGGGAGGTGTAACGGACCGTTTCACTTACAAGAGGATAAAACCCAGTTTAGGCGATATCCCCCTTTCCAGATGCACAGGCAGCTACTGCAAACACCACTCTCCCGACTGGAGACACACGAACACTGGATCCGAGAAACCTTTTAAATTCTCCCAAGCATATGAATGCTGTAGACCATTGAATAGGAACCATACGAATAGGCTTGTACTCCTAGCAGTCAACTGGAACAGCATGCAATAAATCCTTCCCCCCAATAATGAGACGACACATCACTTTGAGGGTAAAACAGGAACTCTGGACTGGCTCATCCAGCCTGGCTTTTATTTCCATCTCACACATACAGGCCACACCCAGGGGGAGGCATAAAATAACCAATCTGAGATATGGTACAACCCACACATCCCCTCCCCTTAGCCTGAGAGATAATCCACTTAATATACAGTTTAAAACATAACTTTTACACAATATCGGTAACTTCAAAACCATACATCACATTCACATACAAATCACATATTCACACTCAGCATACTTTAAACATAAACACTTCCAAAATTCAGGCAAATCCCTCCAGTGGATCAAAAGTTACACCGAAGTCCTTTTATGACCGACCGCAAGCACATTTTCTTGCCCAAAACAGTTCCATAGATTTGGGCTGTGCGGTCGGTCAATTCCTGGCATAAAAACGGCTAAGTCCCATTCGAAGTGTGCCTGTACTTCGACTTTAGTCGAAGTGTCGAAGTGGAGTTGATGTTAAGGGTCGGCAGTGTTCGAAGTTAAAATGGCCGCCGCCACGTGGTCCTTTGTCCGATACCGGCCACTTCGACGACTTCGACAACTTCGACAACTTCGGTAACTTCGACAGCTTCGACCGCTTCGACAGCTTCGACAGCTTCGACAGCTTCGACTGTGTCCGAAGTGCCATATACAAAAGTACCAATCTGTCCCCAAAGTATTTAAAGGGCTAGGGACAGTATTATACAATCCCCATGCCCAAAAGTAGTTCCCAAAGGGTCAGTACATTATGGTAGCAGTCCATAAGCCCCAATTCAGTCCCTTAAAGGGCAATATCTCCCAGGGACCATAATCACTGGGCAGGAGGCTAGCAACCAGGCTTCTCCAGTTCTCAGTGGCGAGGTTGGTTCCGCCACAGGAGGTTTAATGCACTTGTGGCCATTGCTCATTGCGGGACTGGGGAGAGGCGGAGCTTCAACACAGCGCCGAAGGACATTGGGGCTGGGATCAGGAGAGTAAATAAAGGGTTTTAAACCCTTTATTTACCCGAGGGGGACGAGTTGGAGGGGGGAGGCAGAGAGATCGGTAGTGCCAGAAATACTGCTCTGTATTCCTGGCACTACAGTATCCCTTTAAGGGAATGCTTCTCACAGCCTAATATCTAGCTTGCAGCAATATACGCCTTGTACGCACTGGCTATAAGGGAGATAAAGACAAGGAACCCCAATGGCCTAATATCACTAAAATGTTTATTATAGACAGGTTAAAAACTGCTTATTTAAAAGAATGGTGGGTATACCGAACAGTAATCCCCTCGAATACACATATTGCGGCCAACTTTCTGCAAGTTACTTCCGAGTTTCTCCTCAATGCCAATCACATGGGCTCCCTGCTCTGGCTCCCAATGATGTCCCACGTGACACGTTCCACCCGCCTTTCTTGGGTTTTGTCAGACACTAACTTTGCCTGATGAAGCAGGAGAGAGGTGGGTAAAAAGACCCACGAGAGATCATCTGACGAAACCGGAGAGAGGCGGGCAAAATGCGTCACGTGGGAAGTCAGCTCATTTTCCTGGTGGCAAAAGGGATGCAAAAATTGAGTCCGGTGCCTGCTCTGCAGATTTGTATTTACTGATGCTGGTGCAGGATATGACGTCATCTTACCCCTCACATCAGTACAGATGTGTGTGTGTGTGTGTGTACACAAATGTATGCGTATATATGAATCTAAGCATGTGTAAATAGGAATGTGTGTATATATATATATATATATATATTTATATTAATATATATATATATATATATATATATATATATGGAGAGAGAGAGAGAATGTGGTTATTTGTTTTGTGTGGCGGAACCAGCCCCGCCACTTGTGCCTGGAGAGGACTGCTTGCCAGCCTCTTGCCCTGCGACTATGGCCCTGGGATGTATTGCCCTTCTAGGAACTGATTTGGGCATGTTGTATTGTATTATGCTGCTACTGGCCCTTTAAGAACCATCTGGGGACATACTGTGGAGTTACTGGATGGCCACCATTTCATGTATCAGAGGCACATGGTGAGAACAATGGATGAAGCACATGGTGAGAACAATGGATGGCGGCCATTTTAACTGACAGACACTGTTGTGACTTTTCTACACGGTGCCATCTCGCCGGTATTTGGTGCACAAAGACATTGTGCAGTAGTTTTAAACTATACAACAGGGGACACATTATACAGTAATTATTTTTCATATAGCCTATATATGTTCTGCGGAATCTGCATTAAACTGTATCTTCCAAACTACTGAACGGATCTGGGTGAATTTTGGATATGTGGTTCACCCAGACCCCCCGGTTCCGAGGATATATGGGGTTATTGCATGATTTTTATGGGGTTATTGCATGTTTTGGGATCCCTGTGATATGTTTTATAAAACTGTATTTCTCTGCCTGTGGTAATTATATTACCCATTGTATTCAGTAATCATATCACAGGAAGAGGGGAGGATTTTGTGTGGGAGTGTCTGTGTGTATTGTACGGATTGATTGGTTGTATTTCAAAACCCTGTGGGCAGTACTATATTTGTGGATTGTGAATAAAAGAGGCTGTATGTGACAGTACAGTCAGTTCTGCTTGACCTCAAAACGAAGTGTCATCTCGTTATTGGGGGAATTGGATTGTATGCTGATTGCCAGGAGAGTAAGCTGATTGTATGCTTTTTCTGTTCAGCTGTTTACAGCATTCATATGTTTGAGAGCATTCGTATGCTTCTCCGGTTCGGTGGTTGTGGTGTCTGCTGCAGTGCTTGGAGTCCTCAGGAAGCGCTAGGAGCATCCTTCAACAGGGGTACCCAGTCGGGGTGCCGTCGATCCGTTACATTTTGTCACTCTGTATGCCCCCCAACCTACATTTGTTAATTAAATTCAAATTAGACACACATGCTCACATCCATATACATATATATATATATATATATATATATATATATATATATATATATATATATATATATATATAGATGTAAAAATCTCTACTTGAACACACACATATATATATTGAGAGTGAGAAAAAAATAGGGGGTGCCAAAATACATTTCCGCCCGGGTGATGTGAAACCTAGTTATGCCTCTGATATGTAGTGTTGCTTTTTAGGTCTTTGTTTTGTCCTACCTACAACATCTCACACAGCAAAAAAAATGCTATTTTGCTGAGGTGAGCAAAATTCATGCAATTTCGATGCAAGCAGATTTCCCATGGAAATGCTGTGGACTTAGTACGACATGAGAACATAAAACCTAAACTGCATTTAAAGTTCACGAGCCCTCAACTAGTCAAATTCCACTCATTTTACTATATACTTGAAATAGGTCTGTAGGTTTTCAGTCAGTTGAGGACCGCTTTGAATAAGTTTTTTTTTTTTTTTTTTTAACTATTTAATAGCAAGTAGAAATATGAACAGAAAAGACATGGGGTTAGTCTGCAATTTTTTTGAAAAAAAAATATTGTGAACTTACTTTGCTATCATTTATTCTGTATAAAATAATGCAAAATGACTTCAGATTAAATACCATTTTATATGTACTGAGTAAGCTGTAACTATAGGAGATTGACCTTGATACAAAAACTTATTATGCAAATCTCATAAGAAAATATACAAATTACAGCTGAAACGACATGGTGTATCACATCATAACTACTTCATACAAGACATATGAGCAGAGGCATTCACAGCAGGCTATAAGAGCATTACGGCTTTTTCTCAGTGTATTTTTGCTACTTAAGATGGAATGAAACCTTGCAAGATGTAAACATGTTCAGTAATTTGTGTCAGCGAATACCAGACTAACAGCCAGAAACCACTCTTATAGCTTGTGAAATATGGCCATTACATTTATTTCTTTTCCACACACAAACTTAACACATTTGTCTAACATTTTAAATAATGCATCCACTTGTTCTGTATTTCATTACTGGAAAGATAATGAGCTGTTTTTATTTTCCACATGAAGTGAATATATTTGCAATTGCATGTGTTTAAAACTCCATCATTAAAATGCAAAAAAACAAACCTTGGCTGATTTGAAAGAAGGTAGAAGCTGGAGGTGGAAGATGGAGTCTGTTGGGTCCCCTGTTTAAAATACATGCTGTGCCACCGGCCCACCAAGGTATCTAATGCCCCTAATCCATGGCCACAGGCAAGAGGTAGGGAGAGGGGAATGAGCTTGATTATAAATTTTTAAAACTGTTCATTCCCGTCCACAGTTCCTATCCTACTCTACAAATGAACACACACACAATCTGCATCCATTACACATACACACTGCATCCACTTCACAAATACAGACACTGCATCTACTACACACACTGCATTCATCACACAGACACTGCATCCACAACACACACTGTATCCGCTACATACACACTGCACCCACTAGACAAACACAGACACTGCATCCACTACACAATCACACTGCATTCACTAAACACAAACATAGTGCGTCCACTACACATACTGCATCCACTACACACACTGCATCCCCTACAGAAACAAAGACACTGTGTCCACTAAACACAGTGTATCTGCTACAAATACACACTGCATTCACTACCCAAACACAGACACTGAATCCACTACACACACTGTATCCACTAAACAATACATCAACTATACCTTCCACTACACACACATACTCTACATCCACTGTACACATTACATCCACTACACATCCACTGCATCCACTACACACATACTGGATCCATTATACACACTCTGAATCCATTATATACATACACACTACATCCACTATACACTCACTGCATCCACTTTACTCATCCTTGTTTGGACAGACTCAGGGGGTGGGCTCTGTGTGTGGACTCAAGAGTGAACCCTGTAGGTGGACTCTGGGGCGATCCCAGGGGACCCACGCCTTGAGCTGTGTAAGGGGCCCTAGAATTTTTTATGGCAATCCCGAGTGCCTACATACTTATAAATAGGATTTTTCTTTCTCACGATTCTAATTAGAAATACCTTTGATCCTATAGTTATACAATGCCCTTTTCTATTTATTGGTCATTGAGAACTACCATGTAGGTCTTCATAAAAATAGATGGCATTGATTGAGTTTGTAATTTGTTTAGCACCAGGGCCGGCGCTACCTGTTAGGCGGACTAGGCAGCCGCCTAGGGCGCCCCTTGGGAAGGGGCGCCGCTAGGAGCGCCGGCCCCCCTCATGCTTCAGCCTCCCGAGCGCTCTGTAGAGAGCCTCAGGCGGCTGCAGCTTTGCCCAGGCTGGTGCGTCCATGAGGGCGCACCGCCCGGGCACAGCATGAGGAGAGTGGCTGACAGCGCTCCCTCCTGTCACTCCCTCACTGTAGAGTGACAAGGGAGGGAGGGGGGAGAAAGAGAGTGACAAGGGAGGGGGGAGAAAGAGAGTGACAAGGGAGGGAGGGGGGAGAAAGAGAGTGACAAGGGAGGGGTGGGGGGAAAGAGAGTGACAAGGGAGGGATGGGAGGGAGAGAGTGACAAGGGAGGGAGGGGGGAAAGAGAATGACAAGGGAGGGGATAAAAGAATGACAAGGGAGGGAGGGGGGGAAGAGAGTGACAAGGGAGGGAGGGGGGAAGAGAGTGACAAGGGAGGGGGGAGAAAGAGAGTGACAAGGGAGGGAGGTGGAGAAAGAGAGTGACAAGGGAGGGAGGTGGAGAAAGAGAGTGACAAGGGAGGGAGGGGGGAAAGAGAGTGACAAGGGGGGGAAGAGAGTGACAAGGGAGGGAGGAGGGGAGAAAGAGAGTGACAAGGGAGGGAGGGGGAGAAAGAGATTGACATCCATCACACACACACACACACACAATCATGCAACCCTTACACACACAGAAACACACAATGCATTCCTTACACACACTCAATGCACCCCTTACAGACACACACACTGCATCCCGTACATACACAGAAACACAGCTTGCAGCCCTTACACATACAAACACAGATTCACACAATGCATTCCTTACAAACATATCAGGACATCCCCTACACACTCCACCCCCTGTGAACAAACTCATTGGTGGAACATGAAGGTCTGACCCTGAGCTGTGTAAAGGGCCCCCCAAAAATGGAGCTGCTTCCCGTTCTCCCAGAACATTGATTTTTGTGACCACAGTTACAAACAGCCTCCAGAGATCCTGTTCTATACCAGACCAGTGGTGCCAGACTGCAGCTAGAGCCCATCATCATCCTCATCTGGTTGTAAGTAGGCAATCTAGTATATTATTCGTGGCACTAATCTCTAATTTACCTCACATTAAAGAAACACGATAGTCCCCAGAACCACTGCAGCTTAATGTAGTGGTTCTGGTGTCTATAGCCTGTCCCTGCAGGCCTTTTAATGTAAACACGGCGGCACTGCAGCACTGGCGTTAGTTAACATGGCAGATCATATGTGTGGGGCATTGTGATGTCACCTAGGGCGGCAAAAATCCTTGCCCTGTTTAGCACAGAATAGCAAAGATCCCACATATAAAACATTTAAGACATATCCGTCAGGATCCTCCAACCAACACAATTGTGCTTAGCTAAACAATCAACAGCAAAGTGGGGTGCTATAGTCACACAGCACATTCAGAGATGAGTAGGTTAAAGGAACACTCCATTAAAAATAATAAAAAATAATAATAATAGTAATAGCAGTAGTAATGTAACAGTAAATATAACCCCAAAGAAAATATGCATGAAATTTTTTTGCATGTTTTCTTTGGGGTTATATCAAATTGTGGCTTGCAGTGGCTGCATATCTAGTATCTGCAGCTATTGCAAGCCCTCACCGTCTTCCCTAACACAGACTTCATGTGGCTGTGCAATCACAGACTTGTCAGAGAGATAGATTATAGCTCATTGACATGTCTTCTCGAGGCAAGTTGTTCTGGACAGTTGCCTACCTCTTGATTTCATGGAGCTAAACTACCAGAAAGTAACAAACCAGCATGGGAGGTATAACAAGGTTCATATATCAAAGTGCCAGCTTCTAGTTTATGTATGGAATGCTTTTCAGAGAAACCAAAACATAAATATTATGTAAATTTACACGATTCTAATCTTTAATTTATTAATCCATCCTACAGAAATTTTGGGGGAACTAAAACTGCATAAAATACCCCGTGTCTTGCAATAAGGTCTAATAAAAGGTATGAAATGCTAGTATAAAAGCAAAAAAAAACATTTTTTACATTTAATTTTAAACTGTCTTATAAGACAGTACTAGCAATGTAGCGTACTGAAAATGGCAATAGATTGTAAAAAGAATGTCTGTTTTTGAGCATAATGCCCACATATAGTAAGCATAATGCCAGCATATAGCAAATACAGTTAAATTATATATTTCTTAAATAAAGATATTTAAAAGTGATAAAAAAATTTTTTGTGAATTTCTGGAGCTCATGTAGTAATGCTAACAGTGAAATTATGGAGCATATTCCCACATTGATGCATGTATAAATCTCTAGCCATACTACACATTTAATACTATAATACTATTTGTAGCAGCAATAGAGATAGGTGAATTATAGAACATGATGAACTTGGGTCTGCATGTCATCCTGTCATGGTCCAACAATGCTTAATAAGAGATAGGTGTAGATCGAAACCAGAGCAAAGGAGGCTGGCCCACATTACATGGAGAACCAAACATAGCCATTCTATTTTAGACAGTAGCAGTATAACAGTAAAGGTCACTGGTTCAAAAAACTTTGAGATCCTCGGTGCTTGTGTCGCAGGTAATGTCCTTGTTCTACGGACCACCATATAATTGCAATAAGGATCCCTTAGCACAAAACGTTTTAGTAAATGGTAGTTTATTCAGCCATCGAACGCAGAGGGAAAGAGTGTGTTTGATGGTTAAATAAAACACCATTTACTAAAGCTCTATGTGCTAAGGTCTCCTTCATGCCATTCTATTTTAAAAGTATGTGGATCTTAACCATGATTAATCAGTTACCAGATAAAGGGAGTTTTCAAATATCTGCTTTTAATAGGGCCGAGTTTTACATAACAATGTAAAATCTAGGAGGAGCTTTTTTTTTCTTTTTTTTTTTACGATTTGCCTGTTCTAGAAATTTTTCCGATAATTTAAACAGAACAGACACATTCGCTAATGGGATTCACTGTTGCATATTAATTTTCAAATATGGCATCAAAGCTAAGTTGAACACAATGTGCCAATTCAATTTATTTTACTTTTACAAAAATTTGTAGCAACGCACTTTTATAAGACCCATCCAAAATTATTCCTGGCTTGAAACTTCATTCATACCCCCTGATGTGATTCTTCCTACTTAACATCATCAGCAGAGATGAGGTTGTTGCATCTGTTGCCTTCAATTTAAATTCTGCCATTGTATCTATCAGGAACAATAACCCATTACCATTTCTCTACAAAGACAGAACAGATGTGGTGACATAATGCAGCCATGTTGCACTCCTTTTTCTAATGCAGTGCCGTTCTGTTGAGTATTTTAATGTTTAATCTGCATCTCATATCTTATGACAGATACAGTTTAGCATATTGACCAATTGTGCAGAAATATCTGTTTGCAGAGCATTGATCCAGAGCTTCATTTGAGCTAATTGTTCACAGCCTTATTTGCAAACATTTCCAATCAGGAACTAAATTTATCCAAAAGTCATTAGTTATGCTTGTCGCCTAATAAATTATGGGAAAAGATCAAAACTACCCCTAAACAAGGTAAGGGTTACTCCAAGTGATTTCAAGTGGTCATGGTGCCCCGTGGGTCTGTATTTGCAGCACTTTGCTTTGAAATGCTACACATACCTAGTTTATCCCCTCTGTCATCAGAGCTTTAACTCTGTCTCCCGCCTTGTCGTTGGAGTGCCATAAGCCAGCCCGGAACAAGACAAGGTTGGCTCATATGAATTTTGTGCATATTTCTATTGACATACTTGCATTCATTGGCTAAGTGCGGTTAGCTGATGCTCTCGGCCAATGAATGGAGAGGGCCTTGGCATTTAGCTTTGACAGCTCTACAAAAGCCAATGTGATCAGAAGAGGAAGGACTCATGGCACCTGGCTGGGACCAAGGTAATAAGGCAAACCTTTGCAAAATGGGGTCATGACACTCCTGGCATCATAACCAGTACAGCGGGCTGAAGTGGTTAGAATGCTTGGAGCAACCCTTGAAAATATTTCTAAATATGAATCAATCACTATACCATATAAGCAGCAACTCTAGTATTTTTGGGTAACCTCATCATGGACTCATTAAATATCACTTAAGGTACAATGCCTACATTGAGATGTATTAAATAAAGCTCTGCTGAATGTATTGGCAACTAGCAAATGGATATGTTGAGAAAATTCACTGTTTCTTAAACAGAAATTAGAGTACCGGAGGTCAGATCCAGTGGCATCATAAAAAGCTCTGCTCAGGAAAACACAAATACAAATGCTTGGAAATTTCTATGAGTTGTTATACTTTCAATGTGTTCTTTTTATTGAATGTGCAGGCATAGAGAATATGAGAAATTTAGCCGTGTTTCTATTTTGCCTCTTCCCTTGCAATGTTTCCCCTGGTCTTGCCTTGTCAGACCCCCCTTTAAATGTTGGTAATTACGTAATTCACTTATAATAACAGATCGAGAACAGAAAGAGAAAAGAAGTCGCTGATAAACTGATAAGGCTCATTTAATTTCACTTGCAAAATATGGGTTTACTCTATATTATGAAAGATTGTTACAATTAAAAAGTATGCAATCATTTACTTAAAATTATGAGAAATTTGTGTATTTTGTCCATGAACAATGTTATAAGTATGTTGTAAAATAGTTTGTAGATGTTTTAACCAAAGTAATCTGTTTAGGGCTGGAGCTGTCTTTTTTTTAGAAAACAAACCTAAATTGAAAAAAGTATGAATAAGAGCACCTTCAAATTAATACTAGACATGTGCAATTTGTTTCGGTCTGAATATAAATTCGGACAAATTTCAGGCAATTCGGACATTTGGGTACTTCCGAATGTCTGAATTGCAGAGGTCCCAAAGTTCCGAAATTACCGAAGTGTCGAAGTGCCGAAGTTCCGAAGTTCCGAAGTTCGGAAGTGCCGAAGTTCCGAAGTGTCAAAGTGCCGAAGTGCCGAAGTTCCGAAGTACAGTATTGCCTAGGTACTAATATACTTACCCAGTGAAAGAAGAAGAATGTTACATTGTATACAATTTTAAATAAAAAGTATACAAACATAGCCAGGATTCAGCTGTAAGCATTTGCAACACTTAAAACAATCAAGTAACATACATTCATACAAAATGTAAGTTACTTAGCCAGTCAATGTAATGACAGGAATGAATAAGTAGATAACTCCCTAATTCCCACAATATTAGGGAGCTATCTACTAAAAGGCTGAAAGACCTAAATTGGTCTTTCAGACAAATTTACTAATACTAAGTAAAGATTACTTAGTATTAGTAAATTATGCCTTCTACTCGCTGTACCGTAAGTAGGGGCATGTCTATTAAATCTGTGGCTGCTCACTGTTAAATTATTTTTTTTTAAAAAAAAGGTCCCCCCTCTATTGCCCCCCCCCCTGCCCCCACCCCTGAGAGGCGGGTGGGGATTCTAATGTAAAATAATCGGGGGGACCTATTGTCCTCCCCCCGGGCCCCCACCCCTGAGCGGCGGGTGGAGGCCCTAAATCAGAATAGGGGGGGACCTAATGTCCTCTTCCCTGGCCCCCACCCCTGAGCGGTGGGTGGGGCCCTAAATACTAATAAGGGGGGGACCTAATGTCACAGGCTTAGTTACAGTATTAGTAAATGTGGCTGAAAGACCAATTTAGGTCTTTCAGCCTTTTGGTCGATAACTCCTTAATACCATGGGAATCTACTAAGCGGCTGCAAAAGAAGTCCCGAAGTTGCCGAAGTCCCGAAATTCCAAAATGCCGAAGTGCCAAAATTGCCGAATTTCCGAAGTGTCGAAGTACCGAATTGCTGAAGTCCCGAATTGCGAAAGTCCAGAATTTCGGAATGCCGAATCGAACATTTTCCCCATGCACATGCCTAATTAATACTAAAGCACTCTATCTATCTATCTATCTACCCATCCAGTACATTTCTAACACATTAAAATAACAATAAATTAACACATTGAGCTAAAAGATGGTACCCAATATTAATATAATAATACTAACAGCTATGTAGAAAATACAATTAATAATGGATTGTGTGTTCTGGCGCTTGCTTACAAATCATAATGCGGCTTCTACCTACCTATCCTTACTTATACACAAGTATGGGCCATCCAAGCCCCTACGCTCTGCCAAAGATTTGCATCTATTACCTGTTCTCATCTGCACCTCTGATGCCCGCTTTCAAGACTTCTCTAGGATTGCGCCGTTCCTATGAAACTCCTTTTCCTGCTCCATTAGACACTCACCCAGTATCAGTTCCTTCAAAAGACTATTAAAACTCACTTATTTAGGAAACAATACCAGTTAAACTGTTAACAGCTTTTCCCCCCGCACCTTGGTAACCCACCTTGCTTCCTCTCCTGCAACTGCGTCATCCAAAAAACTAGCCCCTACCCTTACCTCTCGTGTCATTTTACCCAACTTTCTCTAGAATGTAAGCTTGTTTGAGCAGGGCCCTCAACACCCTCTGTTCCTGTGCATCCAGCTCGTCTTTTTGCAAATACATGTCTGTTAATCCACCTATTGTTCAGCACTATGGCTTTTTTGTTGCTTTACAAATAATAATAATAATAATAATAATAATAATAATAATAATAATAATGTGGAGTAAACACAGACACGATTGTTAGTAAAGTCCTCCTACATGCAGTAATGATTGAATAAGATCATTACAGACCTAAGTTGTTTCATCTCCATAGCTTTATGGGGAACTATCATTTCCCAGGGTTTTGTAATACTATGTTTGCTAATCCCCATATTTAACAAATTTGCATTTGTAAGGTGTGAAAAATAAAATTAAATGTAGAAATGCAAACCTCTTTATCCTGCAACTGTGTGCCTCCATTTTAGCTCACTGTCAATCATTGTTATATAAATTATTACATTATAAACAACATTTCTATTTCTCTTCTTCATTTGCAACATTTGCCCTGTCTACGCCTTATCTGATTCTGGAATATGATGTCACCTGCTAAATCGTTAATATAAATGTTAAAGAAAACAGTTTCTCATGGGAAAAAAAAAACACGTTATTGGTTATTTTCTATATTTTGTTCAATGGTGTAAAGTCCAGAGTAGTAACAGTTTCAAATCAAATGTCTCAGAACGTGTTAATTTACCCCAGGCTTTCTAGTTATGCCACACGGGCTCCTTTAGAGTATCAGATGTGGAATTCTAGATTGAAAAGGTCTGTCAAGTCACCATTGTAAAAAAAATATTCCTTCACCTCTGTTGCCTCCAATGAGGACTTTGATTGAGGAGTTATTCTGCTGCTGAATTGTTCCATGACGTTTATTATGATGTGGTTTTTGTTTTGTCTAATGTGTTTTCACTCCCCTTTCAGGTGTGTAAGTGAAATTGTTCAATTTTCCAGTCATATGCCACATATCAAAATGCTATATTTACACTTTAACCAACCTTTAAATAGTGATTTAATACATATCAAGAGAGTAATTCCCATCATTTCTGTTATGAAATTATATTAAATAATTTAGGCATTCCAATTTGGTAACAATCTCTCCATCTCATACGTTCCCATTATTACACAATCCAAACTAACCTGCAGGATTTTAGCTTCATTGCTTTTATGTCCTCCAGGTGCCATTAGCAGTTAATATTAGAAGGTCCATAAATGCCTTGATTCTTAAATGGTTTTCTACCTTTGAGAACTGTACATGCTACTGCTTTAGAACACTTCAAGCTTCACATAACGAACATTCAATACTACAACAATATAACATAACAAATATGAATTTACACAACATTATGTACCTACCACTAGTACAAAACATAGTGGTACGCAAACAAGTACTGGAATAAGATGTTTAAATGACAGTTGCTGCAATGTTAAATGTTTTACTGGCTTATCATATTTTACACGTAGGGCCTAATTCGAGCATTAATCTGCCTGATATTCACCACAAAGTTTCCCTTAAAGTAGCACTATAGGGTCAGGAACACAAACATGCATTCCTGACCCTATAGGGTTAAAACCACCATATAGCCACCCTGGTCCCCTCATGCCTCCCTAAAAATAGTAAAATCTTACCTGTATTCAAGATTGAAGCTGCAGGCATTGTCCCTGTTTCCTTTAGACCTGCCCACTGCCTGCTGACATCAGCAGAAGTGGTAGCCTGATCCAACCACAATGATTCCCCATAGGATTGCCTGAGACTGACAAAGAGGCAGATCAGGGGCAGAGCCAGCACAATTCAAACACAGCCCTGGCCAATCAGCATCTCCTCATAGAGATGAATTGAATCAATGAATCTCTATGAGGAAAGTTCAGTGTCTGCATGCAGAGGGTGGAGACACTGAATGTTTGGATGCATTTTAGGCACTAGGCTGTAATGTAGACACTGCATTTTCTCTGAAAAGACAGTGTTTACAGCAAAAAGCCTGAAGGTAATGATTCTACTCACCAGAACAAATTCAATAAGCTGTAGTTGTTCTGGTGACTATAGTGTCCCTTTAATGTTGCAACGTGCATTTGAGTTACGTGCTAGTCTCTCAATCTTTTTATTTCTATCAAATCACAACCCACTAATATGCAGGACAAAATTATCCAATTAAATATAAAAATTACTGTTGTGTAGATCTTGAAACTTCTAAGAATGAACTATTTAAAACTGATGTTTAGTATTTGTAGCTGAGTAATGAGTGATGGGGAGTGAAAGCCAATTGGAGAGGAAAAAACAGATGACGTTTGGATTGGAGTTAATTAGAATTCTGACAGAGCCTTACATAGACCTGAGGTAAGAGGGCATTTCTGAAAACCATATAGAACGTTTTTTATCATTAACCCCTTAAAGGACCACTCTAGGCACCCAGACCACTTCAGCTTAATGAAGTGGTCTGGGTGCTAGGTCCAGCTAGGGTTAACTAATTTTTTTATAAACATAGCAGTTTCAGAGAAACTGCTATGTTTATCAATTAGTTAAGCCTTCCCCTATTTCCTCTAGTGGCTGTCTCACTGACAGCCGCTAGAGGCGCTTGCGTGATTCTCACTGTGAAAATCACAGTGAGAGCACGCAAGCGTCCATAGGAAAGCATTATGAATGCTTTCCTATGTGACCGGCTGAATGCGCGCGCAGCTCTTGCCGCGCGTGCGCATTCAGCCGACGGGGAGGAACGCAGACGGAGAGGAGGAGGAGAGCTCCCCGCCCAGCGCTGGAAAAAGGTAAGTTTTAACCCTTTTCCCCTTTCCAGAGCTGGGCGGGAGGGGGTCCCTGAGGGTGGGGGCACCCTCAGGGCACTCTAGTGCCAGGAAAACAAGTATGCTTTCCTGGCACTAGAGTGGTCCTTTAAGGACACATGACATGTGTGACATGTCATGATTCCCTTTTATTCCAGAAGTTTGGTCCTTAAGGGGTTAAACCCCTACATGCTAATATCCCTTCTAGGCCTTCTTCACAGAGATTCTACAGCAATATCCTTTGAACTCTCATTTGGCCACTGTATGGAAGGACTCTGGACAGTTAAAACAAAATATGTATTGCTGTTGAGTGAGTGGGCTTCCATTCTCTGGTAGATTAGGGGTAAACACTATAATTTTCTCCCCTAGCATAATGTTACGTATCTGTTACCACCAATTTCAACCATACACATTAATTCTGATTTATTAGAGTTGGTACACAGGATGTTCTTATACATCTGCACTTTGCATATGACACCAATCTCTCAAGTGCAACAAAATAGCAACAAATAGTAAACTGATTCAGATACTTGTGTGGCCACAACTATATTGAGACCTTATTGCTGTAGTAAAGACAACATCATCTAGAAACCCGTTATACCACATCGAGACGTGGAAAGACCTACACAGTAGAAACAGAGAATGAGAAAAAGAGATAACAAATAAAACACAATTAAGCTACTGGTATGTTTTCTCTGAACATGTAACAGTTATAAAATATGTTTTCAACATCAGTCCACACTTCTCAACACCGTGAGTGCCAGTGGAACATGCTAGTACTCAAAGATTGCAGTGTAAAAAATATTAATTTATAAACAATTTTAAGTATTTCATTGAACCCATATTTTCCATTATTTATTATGTTGAAGTTACGGGGTACGGCCTTTTGTTTATTTTTCCTGCCCCTTTAAATAAAAATATATTTCAAGTCAGAAATGTTATACTCTATCGTTAAAAAAAATAAGCACCAGTTACAAAAACTGTTTTGTCAACACTGTAGACAAATAGAAGTTATGTGATTATTATCATCATTTCAGGAAACAACCTTGTTCCTTATTAGATGCTTTACAATTTTTTTTTATTTTTTTTTGCAAGACGAAGCTTCACCCCCATTAAGTGTTTTATTATAGTCTTGTAATACTGAGTAGAACTATCTGTGCGTCATTATGAGGCTGTAGATATTAAAAGCACTGTGTAATTTGTTATAGCTTATAACATGCACCTCGGTAGTGCTGTTGACCCTAACATGCTGTAGAATACTATTGATTAACAATATTCAGCTCGGCGCACAATGCATACGGCGTACACCATTTGCCTCTTCACCAAAGGGATGTTCACTTGCGCAATGATTAATTTTCAGAATGTAACCTTGCTTGTCTGTGCTTGGTCTACAGGATCTTTTTGGTGGCATGCCAAAAGCAGACAAAAAGGAGACAACAGGCAAAGATGTTAATCAAGAAAAGACAGCGGTGACTTAATGGTTAACCCTTTAGGACGAAAACAGAGATTTGAACGTTATTAGCCTGCTGTTAGAAAAGATGAGGCAATCAGGCAACAGTCAAACAATGGCTGCACAAAAAGTCCTTAAATCACCCTGACAGGAAATACTGCTGGCTGTTAGATGGAAATTATCACCAGAAAGTGCTAATTTACCTTTTTAAATTGTGCTACTTTAATTGTGTATACTTAGTACTCACAACAGGAAGCCCTGGTCTTTCCTACTCGTATTGCAGCTTTTGTATAAAGTAAGAACCATAGAAAATGTTTTTTCCACTTCTTGTCTAAGAATCAAAGAAAGAGAAAATGGTACTTTTATATTACTGCATTGCTCTTGACCACGTGATCTCATTTGCCGGTGCTCTTGTGATTGCTACCCTTGATCAAGTGATCTCATTTGGTAATGTTCTTGTGATTGCTACACACTAAATGACACTCTAGGCCCCTGGCGCACCCTAAACTTGCTGAAAAGTTTTAAGTGTGAAGAGTGTAGATTTCATTAGAAATTTGGTACTTTTATAAATAAAAATGGTTACACCCCCTTGGTTTCCTCCAGACAGCCGGTTCTATTACTTCCTGGTTTGTAGAGCCTTGCAAATACTTCTCATTGAGCTGTATTAGGAAGTCTGTGATTGGACAGCCACAGAAAGTCTTGGTGGGGCTAGAAGGGGAGGGTTTGCAAAGACTGCAGAGAAGAGAACTGCAAGTTATGCAAGCTGTTTTCATGATATACCCCTAATGAAAAAAATCATTATTAAATTCATGCATGTTTTTATTTGGCGATTATCTACTAAACAGTGATTTTTATTTCTTTTGTACTTGGGCAGTGGAGGGTCCCTTTATATCTGCTACAAAAATTATTGTGTGATTACTGATCACTTCTTTACAGAATACATGGGTTAGTCCTTATCTTATAGCATTCCGTTAGTTAGGCATGGTATGCTGCCCAATTAATTCACTTCTAGGGGTTACCAAATCGATATTTTCCCTGGATAACAAGTGCTCCTCTGTAGTATGTAGAATTCACATGATGTATGTAAGAATCAGCAAGGCCCTGTTGAAATTTACAATATTAGGTCTTATAGCCACATTGTCACTTTCCTGTCACTTTTGAGTATTTCATAAAGATAAATACTTTACAAAATAATCATAATGACTTTCCATTAATTTCCAACACACCCAAAAGATATCATATGTCAACGTAAAGGACTACTTTGTCTCACGGTCAAAGTCTAAAGTGAAAAAACTTGACAAACATTGAGCTACCACCATCAACATTTGTCAGTTCCAAGAGCCATCACTAAATGGCAGAACCTACAATGAAAAGCTTCAGGTAAGTATATTGCCATTCAGCTATTCCCCCCTGGATGCAGCAACACAAGGGTACATGTCATTGACTAGTGACTGACTACTTTGAGCATATTATTAAAAGGCTCTCAGAATCCCCATGGCTAAACTCCTGAGAATATCTGTTATATCTTCCAATCCTTATTGGCTGGACGTTCTATTAATTAGTCGAATCTGCATCTAAACAAATGAATTGTGAAACAGAAGACTCTTCACGGTACTATGAGGGGAAAAGTAACACTGAGCATAAATAAATATAACATAGAAGGGCAATAGTTTGCCCCATTACCGGGGAACCAGGCCAGGGTACAGGGTACTCCTTGTACCATAACCACTACAGCAGGCTTGAGGCAACCCTTTAATAATAAGGAAGTACACTGTATTGTTTCTGCTAGGGAACATCAAATACCTTTGTAATAACCTGTTATTTTCAAGTCAAACCAGTCAAGAAAAATGACTGACTGCAGTTAGAATATGTTCAAACAATACTGATGTGGTAGACAAGCAAAAAATTTCCTAGTAAATAGGTTATATTTATTCATTTTACGAAACCAGGAAATGCAACATAGCTACTAAGTCTCCTAGAAATCAATTCTATTTAAATGTTTAGAAACCAACAATAATGCAAGATTGAATAGGGAATTTGAATAGCACAGCATTCCGTTTTCTATAAATATTTCTGAGATATGTTTCAATTTCCATCCAAACTAATGTCACTTTTGAACAATCTCGACATAGTGACATATTCAGAATAAAGGCTTGACGTTTTATGTAAAAAAATATAAATATACAGTGTGGTAGGACAAGTTTCCATGCAAGGTGGTGAAAGCATATAAAAGGCAAAGGATCTTCAGACTTTTAACAAACCAATAACGGCATCAGACATTTTCCTACAGCCTGGTCTAATGCATTTTAAATATGTATCGGCTAAATAATAAGGATAAGTCAAGTGGTTACAGACAATATGCTGATTAGTATCTAATTTACTATTGTGACAAAATGCCTTTTGTCACTGGATTTTTAGGTGACAAGCTGCCCTTTGCCCCTGGCTGTTGGAGGAGCTGGATTGCCAGCCTCCTGCCTCATGACTATGGCCCTGGGTTGTTTGGCCCTTTACAAACATTATTTGGGCTAATGGATTTATATTGTGCTGCTGACCCTTTAAGAACTGCATTGTGGCTTATAAACTTGTACTGGACCAGGCTGGCCCTTTAAGAACTGTCTGGGGACATATTGAGACTTTGTGTGACAATGCCCCTTTAAGACGGTGTCCCCAGTGTCCCCAGACTTAGTTAAAATATTTTGTTCATTGCTATTTTCCACTTGGTTCAGTAAATGGGGCTTACTGAACCAAGTACCACACAGGCGGACCACCCAGAAGTGGAAGTGTGCAGGCAATTTACCTCCCAGGCTGGGAGCCTGCTGTGGGTAAATTGCCAACCGCTGGTGGCCGACGTTCATGCAAACCAACACGTGGCAGCGGCCATCTTTGTTCATTCTAACGAGGTCAGCGGTGTGTGTAGCCAAATTCATGGAACTGGAATCGGCTACACATTTCACCGAACACCGCTGACACTTACCTTCTCCTACACTGAATTTTCAGCTACAGAGACTAAGTCCCGTTCGGCAATTCAAACGCACGTTCGGCAATTCAAACGCATGTTCGAATGGGACTTAGTCATTTTTCAGCATTAAATTGACCGGCAGAACAGCCCAAATCTATGGAACTGTTTTGGGCAGGAAAATTTGCTGGCGGTCGGTCATAAAGGACTTCCACCTAACTTTTTATGTACTGGAGGGATTTTTATGATTTTTGGTTATGTTTATATTTAAAGTATGCTGATTCTGAATATGTGAATATGATGCATATTTTTAAAGTTACGGTATATGTATAAAAAGTGTATTTTTCCTGCCTGTGATAAATTACATTAATCCATTGTGTTCAGTAATTATATCACAGGCAGAGGGGAGGGACTGTATGTTTGTGCTGGGTGTGTTTTACTGTTTTCCTGTAAATGATTGATACTGTACTGTGTACCACCCAGGGCCGGACTGGGAATTAAAAGCAGCCCTGGAAAAAAATTATTTACCAGCCCCATAATGCATCGCGCCAGCATAGTGTGCAGATACAGAGTTAGAAAATAAAAATTTAAATAAAAAATTATTACTCCAACATGAAAAAAAGCACATATAGGCTTCAAAAAACAAAAGAGTCCAGATTTATTTTAAGCAGACGTGCCTTTGCATATAACCAATGTTTCAGTCCAACTACCGTGACATATTAAGGAAAGCTTGGTAATGGGACTGAAATGGTGAATGTATGCAGGGCACAACTGTAAAACATTGACGTTATCTTGTTTTTTTTTTAAAGTCCTGTGGGTGCACTCTTCACTTTAAATATGTTATTGTGCTGGAGTATGCACCTAGCAACAAGACTGGGCCAATATCTGCTCATTACATATTATATAATAAATACATTGTGTGTATTAAGCATATATAAATGTATATTAATATATGTGTAAATATAATAGGCATAATTATATATATATATATATATACATATATATATATATATATATATATATATATATCAGTGGCGGATCCAGAGCCTGATCTCGGGAGGGGCACTTATAGATTATTTAAAGAAATAATCCATGCACAATAAACACTACTGCTCTGTGTAGTAGTTATGGTGCCAGGAGTGCCAGGACCCGCTCCCAGAGTAAGTAGTCCAACTGTTTAACCCCTTAAGGACCAAACTTCTGGAATAAAAGGGAATCATGACATGTCACACATGTCATGTGTCCTTAAGGGGTTAAGAACAGTTTGACAACTTACCTGGGGTCTGCTGGGATATGGGGCTGTAGTAGGGTATAGGAGCAGTGGTGCAATGTGTGAGGGGTGCAGTTTGTGTGAAAGGTTCACTGTGTAGGGTGTGTGGGGCAATGTGTGTATGGGTGGCTGTGTGTGTGTGTGTGTACGGCAATGTGTGTATAAGGGTCTGTGTGTGCGTATGTGTATGGGGGGCAGTGTGTGAATGTGTATGGGGCTAGAGTTCACTCTCACCACTGCGACCACCAGGAATCCCTGGTGGTCGCAGTGGTGAGAGTGAACTCTAGCCCGTAGCTCCAGGGCTAGTGTTCACTCTCGCGAGAGCCGGAGCGTTGCCGCTGTAACAGCGGCAACGCTCTGTACTCACGCAAGAAGGACCCGGAGGAGCTGAAGTCTGAGCTCCCGGGTCCTCTCTTCCTCCCTCCCCTGCCGGCTGCCTGCACGGTGCCTGTGGAACGGGGAGGGAGATCTCTGATCTCCCCTCCGGTCCGTAAAGGCACATGGCGCTTGGACAGTGCCAGCCCTGCATTGGCCAGCAGGGGAAAGCCTCTGGGGGGGGGGGAGCAATTGCCCGTTGCCCCCCCTGGATCCACCAGTGATATATACAGCCCCTCTGTGTGCCCTTTTGTCTCCCCCAGTCCCTCTCTATGTTTCTTTCTCCCCCTCACTGCTCATCTGTGTCCATGTCTCCCCTCTCCTTCCCAGTCTCTCTCTTCCCCCTCTGCCTCTTTCTCACCCTCCCCTTGTGTGTCTCTCTCCTTTCTCCCTCTGTCTCACTCTCCCCCTCTGTCTCTTTCTCCCCCCTTTCCCTGTGTCTCTCTTTCCCCCTCTACCATCTCTCTATTCCCCCTCTTTCTCCCCTTGTTTCTCACTCTTCCCCCTCTGTCTCTTTCTCCCTCCTTTCCCTGTGGCACTCTCCCTCCCCCTCTGTCTCTCTATTCTCCCCCCTCTGTCTCTTTCTCCCTCCTTTCCCTGTGGCACTCTCCCTCCCCCTCTCTATTCTCCCCCCCTGTCTCTTTCTCCCTCCTTTCCCTGTGGCACTCTCCCTCCCCCTCTGTCTCTCTATTCTCCCACCTCCTTCTCTTTCTCCCTTCTTTCCCTGTGGCACTCTCCCTCTGTCTCTCTACTCTCCCACCTCTGTCTCTTCCTCCCTCCTTTCCCTGTGGCACTCTCCCTCCCCCTCTGTCTCTCTATTCTCCCACCTCTGTCTCTTTCTCCCTCCTTTCCCTGTGGCACTCTCCCTCCCCCTCTGTCTCTCTATTCTCCCCCCTCTGTCTCTTTCTCCTTCCTTTCCCTGTGGCACTCTCCCTCCCCCTCCCCCTCTGTCTCTCTATTCTCCCCCCTCTGTCTCTTTCTTCCTCCTTTCCCTGTGGCACCCTCCCTCCCCCTCTGTCTCTCTATTCTCCCCCCTCTGTCTCTTTCTTCCTCCTTTCCCTGTGGCACTCTCCCTCCCCCTCTGTCTCTCTATTCTCCCCCCTCTGTCTCTTTTTCCCTCCTTTGCCTGTGGCACTCTCCCACCCTCTCTGTCTCTCTATTCTCCCACTGTCACTTTCTTCCCTGCGTCTATCTATTCACCCTCTACCTTTCTCCCCCCCAATCCAGAGGAGTCAGGGGGGCCGGCCGCGTTCCACGCTGCAGTCTCGCCAGTCCGGCAGCACTCCTAATGCTGAGGACTGAAGGAGGAGGGAGCATGTTTCTCTACCATGCTCCCTCGCGGATCCCACAATTCCCAGCAGTATCTGTGCTGGGGATTGTGGGAAGCGCAAGGGAGCATGGTAGAGAGACATGCTCCCTCCTCCTTCAGTCCTCAGCAATAGGAGTGCCGCTGGAACGGCGAGGCTGCCGCCCGGCGGCTCCAGCCGGGAACACGGCCGGCCGGCCCCCTCTGAGTGTGCCACCGGACCGGCCACATACCTGCGCAGCCCCCAGATGCCGCGGCCCACCGGGAAATTTCCCGGCATCCCGGTGGGCCAGTCCGGCCCTGGTCCTACCCTGTGGGATGTCCCCTTGCATGGGGACTTGCATAAAAGCCAGTGTGTGGTCATTAAAAGTTCAGATCATCTTGTACCTTCATGACGTTTCGGCTCATGTTTGGGGGATTGGAGAACTACACTCTGGGGATTGCTATAATCACTATACTCCCCAGGGTATGATCACTAAGCTCTGCTAAGAACTTGTTCCTGTTCCTGCTCTCTGGAATTCGGAGAGGTTGACCTATTGGAAGCTGGACCCTGGTCTTGGGTCCAAAATGGGTGGTGACGGCGAGACCCCAACCAAGCTGCAGCGGTTCGTGGGAGTCTACAGTGGTTATGGTGTCTGGCGGAGTGCTTGGAGTCCTCGGAAAGCACTAGGAGCATCCATCAACGGAAGGTACCCGGTCGGGTGCCAGCGGTTCCATTACAACTATATATAACATATTTTGTGGAATAAGACACACCAGAATATGACATGCCCATAAATTCAGACAAGAAAATTAGAAGAAAAAGAAAACTGTCTGACCCCCTTTAGTGTATCTTAGCCGCCTATAGTCAGTTATTCCCCTTTAGTGTCTCTTACCCCTATTTTGTCTCTTATACCTCCCTTTCTGTACCTCCCTTGTGTCGTTTACCCCTTGTGTATCTTGCTCTCCCCCTCCTTCTTTTGTGGCTCTTAACAACTTTTGAAGCATAGCCTATTGGACTACTGTAGAGAATCTAAATTATATGCACATATATGTATTTATTATAAATTATGTAGTAAATACAGAGCTCAGGATTTCCACTCACCCACTAGATATTGTCAAGTGAAAGCTTACCCTGGCATTAGGAATTTACCCCAGCTTAATGTGCCATTGACGAATTAGGCTTGCAGTGGAAAGTAAGTCTCTATAGACCTAGGGCTTTAAATTATGAGTCCTGGTAAATACATATGTATTATTCCCATATAATCACTTCTGCACTTATACATAGGGGTAGAGGGAATCATGGGCAATTATATTCTAACAACCCGCCTCATTTATTTATTTATACTTTTTATTTATAATTATTTTGCCACTGGTAGCTTGTGCACCAAGGGGGACATTGAATACATTTCAATACCTCAAGCAGAATTAAACCAAAATCCACTAATCTTCCAACTGTCAGGAGTACTAAGGCACCACACCTGTATATGCAGATCAGTACAAGATCAGATAGAGAATAGGAAAGTAGTGTATAACTGATCCTCAGGGTGGTTGGAGTTAACAGACGGAACCTTCGAGGAAGTAAAAAGGAAATCATAGTCAAAAAAATGCCAAGGTCAAATGGAACCAAAAAGTCATACGTTTAAAATAAATATAATAACCCAAGCTAGGTAAAGGAATGGCAGAAGACTGCAAATATGAGGATACAGCTCAGTCAAAATCATTTAAAAAACAATCACCAATGGAACACGCAATTGGGTCAAGCTAGAACCACAAAACGAGCAGCACCAGTGCAGGCAACGGTTTGAATAGGAAATCTACACGTGGCAGGTGTGGACTCCATTAGAAGAAGGGTGCAGAGACAAATGAAAATATTAACAAAAATCCACTGCAACAGTCTTGTCCTCCATGCATGGAACTGCATAAGGGGAGAGGAAGTGCGATAAAGGGGCCAGTGGGGGAATGTCTATTGTCTATTATCTTCTGCTTCTTCTCTATATCTATTAGGTATTTTCTGTAAACCTTATAAGTATCTTCCTTGCCCAATCCTCTTTCTTCCTTTTCTCTACTTTAATGATCAATTATTGTTTGGTTATAATGTTGGAAACGTAACATGTAAAGCAATTTGTAATGCCATGGCGACAGTGTTACAATATGTATTTATTTTAAAACATTGCTTGTTCATCATGTCTGTTAAACGATATCTGATGTAAAGTGATATGTACCTTTTAATTGACACATGTTTTATGATAATGCTTCCAATAAAAATTGTCAAATTAAGAAATAAATAGGGAATCTAAGATCAGTAAATCGTGAATTTCTAGAATATCTGTGTGCGTCGATGCTGTGTGTATTCCAGTCTATGTACATCTTGCGAATAACACAAGTGTTGGGACTAGTAAATAGACTTGAAACCACAGTGTCCAGGATCAGAATTGATAACAGCCTAGGCATTTGCAGTACAGGAACTGCAGTAGCCATAAAGGACCCTGGGAACACTGGCAATTGAAATTACACATCAAAATTGTAATTGCTTCAAAAATTTGGGAGCAATTCATTCTCTGATTGACAAATAGATAAATTGCTCTAATTTAATCAATGTTCAGCTAATTTATCAAGAGAGACAAATATAAACAAATTGAGTATGCAAATGTGGGGACAGAACCAAACCATTAGCTAAATTGCATTTAATGAATGGGCAATATGAATATTGTACGTCTCGATTTGTTTCAATGTGTCTCCAAATTTCTGAACTCAGGAGACTAAAATAGGGTTTCAGTTAGAAGACAAGCGGGCAGGGGATTACTCTGCCAGAGCGAAAGATACCAGAGAGATTTTATTAGTGTAAAACTCAGGAGAGACAGATACAGGTCATGAAACAGAAAATGTAACCTTAAACTACACATTAGGCTAACGCAGGATCAAGGAAGGTCTCCCTCAGGGCAAAAACATCAAACATCTTGAAACAGCTGGGGCCGAGGCAGGTATTAAACTCTGGAGTCACAAAACAGATTTCTTGGCAGCAGAAAAGACAGTACTGTGGGTCTCTCAGCGAAACACCAGAAAAATCGACTACAGCCTGCAAGAACTCGTATAGAGAATCTCCTTTGGATGAAACCAAGCCCAAAGACTAATGTAGCTTCTAATGTCCTACAATTTTAATCAGGTTTCACCTAACAGTGCAAGATATCCACAGGTCAACATCATTAGAACATGGCTCTATCACCATTACTCATTTCTAAACAGGATTACAGTAGTTTAAAGACACATTGCTGTGAGTGTTATTCACGTGGAGCTATGTTATACACTCACACACCCACTCCAATATTAAGCTCCTAGAAAAGATGGACATTAGCATAGAAAAGAAGGATAGAGGTATTTGGACCCAAAATAGGGACTGTCCCTCTTACGTAGGGACACTTAGGAGGTATGCAGTGTTTGAAAACCAACAGTGTGTCTCCATAATCATCTCTGCTTCAATCCCTGCACAGAAGGAAGTTGACCATGTTGGGTTCCTCACCCAATTTGCATGTATATGGCTGAAGGATCCTATCATTTAGGTAGGGATGAGTTTTTCTAATTTTCTACATACACTTCATTTAGAATAATTTCCTATCAACATTTGTTGAAAGGATAATTATATAAAAAAAATAGGTTTTGAGGTGGCAGTTGGTTTTGAGGTGGCAGGTGTCCTTTAACTTCTAGTAGTAGAGCCCCTGCTCCTCAAACCATTTAGTTGGGCTAAATTGAGTAAGCAGCAATATCATATTCATATATATATCATATTATGTGTGTTCTTAATAAAAATTCTGTATAGTTCACGACCATGTGATCATGTTACTTTTAATGTGAGTGTTTGAGGCTACACTATGTATTTACAATAGTGTTTTCTACAATACAGCTTCCTTTCTATTTTTATATCCGTATCCAATGTGTATTCTCATAATATCAGTTTAGTTGGATTTACAATGGAATTCATTGGAAAGATTGACTTGAGATATTGTCTTGGTCTGGAAAGAAATGCTTTAGGAAATGAAAGGAACATTATAGTGTTAGAAATACAAAGCTGTGGGGGGCGGGGCCGGACCGCCGAGCTGGACGGTCGCACACGAGCGCAGCTCCTGCAAAAAAAACACGGATAAGCCGCAAATAAGCCTACAAAAATGAAAAACGACCTACCTGATGACCGGCTGCAATGGTCTCCAGACCGACGAAGATACCGGATTCTGGGAGAGGCTGGCTCCAGGAGCTACAGTCCCCAGGAGGTGAGGCCCACGACAAACAAGTTGGGGCCTACGCCGGCGGTGAGAGGGGCAGACGGCCGCTGCCCCACTATCCTGCCTCAAGGTACCAAGACGGAGATCGAGACCCGAGCGATCCCGGCCCTGTTCCCCCCCCCTATGGACCGGCGGGGGTGATCCCGGTCCCCACCCATTGGCTACACACCCAGGGCCCACAGGCACCACCATCCTGCTCGTAGGCCCGAACACGACATCCAAAATGGCGGATGACATGCTCGCTGGGGTCGAAAGGGGAAAATGCGCCCTCACAGGGAGCACAACGACAAACTGGGTCTTTGGACAAGGGCCCAGGGGGCTGGAAGAACACCGGCTCCCCGCACCAGACACCGAAACTCCACAAGCGACTATATACCAGCCCACTCCTCGAACCTGGCCACAGGCGAGCAGCAGAAGAGGCATGGCCAGAGCCACGAGGGCAGTGAAACCGGCCCACTCTGCACCCGACCCTCCACCACCAGCATCTGCCGACCTCGCGACACACCAAGGGACTCCCATGGCAAAGCTGTCCACACCTACAACCCACACGTGCCGGTTGATCACCGGCGTCGAAACCGACGGTCTCGTCCAGCGGCCGCCTGCGCCACACGGTGCCCAAACACCCGTCCTAACAGGCACTCACCTCGGGACATACAGAAGTGGTCCCCATGGGCAACTGGAGAAACTACCCAAAAGACACCAACGAGCAACGCAGCAACACTCCCGGGGGGGCGCTGCCCAGACCCCCGCACAAGCACCCACTTGTTCCCGGCTACACGGGCCTGCCAAGTCGCAAAGCCCTGGAAGGCAAACCAATCCAAGAACTCTCATCCAGCCAGGGTGGTATCATAAGCGAACAATCACCAATAGTTGATAACCTTGATAGCTAGCACAGTTTTTATATTACCTATGCACCCTCTCAGGAACTAAGCCTGGACCTTTAGTTAGCCTGTACTAGTAACGTATGTGTATATGCCTAGACAGAATGTCAGTATTCTCCACAATACATCAAGCTTGTTTATCATATGCTAGTCTGTATGTATATATATATATATATATATATATATATATGCTCCTGTAGCCTCTCAGGTCCTAAGTCCAGACTTATGTTTCAGCCTGTTTACCTAGCAATATATGACCTAGCTACCTTCTTGCCTACTTAAAATATTGCAGGTCACCACACTACCTATAGGCATCTTGTATTAAAGCTATTGTGCCTGAATGTATTGTTTGACATTGACCTTATCTGATCTAACTTAAATGCCAGCTATCACAGCACCCTCAAGCTTGTAAGCCGAGTTAAATTACACTGCGATAGCGTAACAACCTTGCTTTTTGTATAATAATTTAAAAAATGTGCCGTTTTCTCAAAGCCACAAATGTGACCTACTATGTTCTTGCTTTACTTACTAATGCTGTTGTGGCAATGTAAGATGTTCTGTTATTCCATGCACACAGAAAATAAAGAATTAAAAAAAAAAAAAAAAAAAAAAATGAAATACAAAGCTGTATTCCTAACACTAAAGTGTCGCTCTGCCCTTGTGGCGTCCCTCCTTGGTCCTCCCATGCCGGTGGTTAAAGGGAATAATAACTTTTTAAACAGTTACCTTATTCCTGCACGAGGGTTCGGGGTTTCTCCTCCTCTTACCTTAGCCAATTCTGGAAATTAAATGAACATGCGTGGCAAGTGCAGCATGTGCTTTAGGTCTTCCCAATAGGAAAGCAATGTTTTTCTATGGGGTTTTTCAACACACCGGTCCAGCGTCAGTTCACTGAGTTAAATTCCGTGAAGCTCCAGGAAGCTCCTCTAGTGGCTGTCTGGTAGATAGCCACTAGAGGCAGTCTTAACACTGCAATGTAAATATTGCAATGCAAACATTACAGTTTCTCTAAAACTGCAATGTATATCAAACAAACCTTCTGAAAAAGAAAGACGAAAGATATAGCCAAAGCATAACCTTTTAATAAATATACTAGCAGAAAATAGCAGTAAAAATGATTGAATCTGTGATTAAAAAAAACTTGCAAATTCATAATATCGAAAAAAAAAAATCATTCCAAACCCCTGGAGAGCTATTTGCAGGAGGTTTGTTTGTAAGTTTATATAAATCATATATTTGCCTGCTTGTGTCTATATTGCTAAGGATTTCTATTTTTAGATGTAAAAGTGGTGAAAATACTAGAATCCAAAGAAAAGCTATTTCTACAATATCACTCACTTTACAACTCATTTATCTAACCAACATGGTGGGGCATGTGGAACTGTATAAACAAAATGTAGTAGAGATGTCCCTGGCAGCTTGGGACACAGCTTATATTTTATTATTATTATTTTACAGAGCTCCAACATGTTCCACAGAGACATACATTGGTACAAAAAAAAAGAAATGAAGCAATTTGTGACAAATGTAATCTAATAAATTAAACCATAAATTGAAAAATAAATTGAACATTTTAGCCCAAACTAGCATCACTGGAAAAAAAAATCTTGTATAGTTCACGCACCTTTCGTCACCCCTGGTATCAAACAGATGAGTGTCATTCTGTTCTGCTCAGGAATTCTTAACAAAGGGCAGAAAGAGCGAAAAACTATTCAGTCCTGAGAGTATTTCTATTGAAATTTTTCCAGATGGTGCGAGGAAAGAAACTCCCATTGGCTTCCCTCATATTCCACTAAAAGAAATTGAAAGTACCCTGACACATGGCTTGCTCATCCTTGGGATTCATTCATTGAACAAGACAAACTGTTTTCCCCATCCATTCAAATCGGTACAGGGTCAAATCCTAAACTGCACATGTGCAGAGGCAAGGGCCGACTGCGCATTCAGGCATAAAAGTTGGTACTCCGCTTCTGTGGGTCTTTGTCCGAACTGGGCAGGCAAAGGGTCACAGACGAACCTGAACACGCAGCTTATTAAATTAAAACTAAATTGGTCTCATATCCCTTGTGAATTGCTATGAGACTGTTGATAAACTGTATCCGCCGTTTGTCTACCTCTATTCTACAACACTCGCATAAAGTGCTATATTTAAAAGCATACATTTATATGACCTTTCCTTCAATTTTGATCTATAGGCCATTAACCTGCAGACAAAACATTATTGTGGGTAAAAAAACCAACTCAGAAAGACATATTCTCTACTTAAACAGGCTACATTGCACTGTGTCTGCTTAGTACCAGCATTAAATTGCCTGCTCATAACACACTGTTTTATCAAGTATCTGTATGTGTGAAGTAGTAGGAATGCTGATATTAATACTGATTGAAGTTTAAAGCATAGCACTGTTTTTATTGTCTGAGACAGGCAATTATTGCAATGTTATCCTTTCTGAGCTGCAGGCACCTGCAACGCAGAACAATTTTGTTGGAGTTCCCTCCAGCTTAAGAGAGTTAATGGGGCCTTTATCCAACTGCAGATTATAAAAGTAATTGGTGCCAAAGCAAATGGCTCATTGTATAGACTGGGGTGATGAGTAATATACCGAAAAAAAAGAGTGAGGTTACACTATGTTGTTTTTTTTTTACTGGTTAACGTTGCATGTAACAGAGATTTGCATGCTGCAATATTTAACAATGTGAAATGACATCTATTGCTATCCAAAAATACATCCCACACATGTGGAGGTATCCTGAGATCGCAGTACGCCCCTACCTGCTGACCTCCTCTTAGTTTATTCAGTAAAGTAATGTTCAATTTGGTTTTTTTCTACTCCTATTGGGGTAACTGCACTGCATATTCTAATGTGTCCTGATGTGAACCCCTACATAGCTAAACTAATGCCTTGCCGTCTGCAATCTAACTGAAGGTAATGGTCATATCGAAACTAGATTTTCACGAGGGTGGTTGGTTAAAAAGAACGGAATATACTTAAGTGGATGCCTAAATAATTATGGTGTGTACCTACCAGAAGAATAAAGATACAAAAATATTATTCTAACTGGGTATAGAGTTTTCACGAATTGCTTTGAAGAAGTAGGTAATTCACATACAGGCAATTCACATACAGTGTGTTAGGTTTTTCTGTTATTCTCTAGGTATATTAAAGTCTTGAGATGAGCCCCCCTTTACTACAGATAGGGCTGAGATCAGGAACATAACCTAGGTTCCTTAAGATGAGTAGCTCAATTTAGCTTCCAGGGATGCAAGGGATCCTGCGTTCTATTGCAGGATGGGCAAAGATGCCCCTAGGTAGAGGATATATAAAGGGTGTCAAACCTTGGTGGTAAAGAAATATTTTACCATTAGCAGCAAAATATTCTGTGACATGTAGCCCACCAAAAGATTGAGGACCATGGAGATGGAACTGGTGTAGACAGAATACTTTTACAAATTCACATTAAAGGGACACTACTGTCACCATAACACTTACATCTTAATGCAGTTCTCGTGTCTATAGCCTGTCCCTGCAGGCGTTTTAATGGAAAAGGCAGTATTTACATTACTGACTGGGGACACCTCCAGTGACAGTCACTTAGATCGGTCCTGGGTTGCTGTACAACGCTCTGCTTTGAGACAGTGAACAGTCTCCAAAGATATGCATTGAGGCAATAGCCTCCCAATGCGTTCCTATTGGAAAGCATTGGATTGGCTGAGATGGTTAGTTTTGGTGCTCTCAGCTATGAAGGAGCCATGTTTGTATTCCTGTCACTATGGTGTTACTTCAAGCTCTCACTACCAAGCTAGAAACAAGTGTGCATTGGACTTGTTAAATGATCCAGATCAAAAATAAATCCAAACTATTAATATAGCTACAAAGGAAAGAATGCAAACAAATCAAGTAATCATGTAAATCCTTTTAAAAACAAATGTCATATACAAAATATTGGGAAATCATTTAAACAAGTTTTTCTTTTCTTTTTAATTAAACAATGTATTTTGTTTTTATAATGCAAAGCTTCAAATGTTTAATTTAGTTAAACGAGTTATTAACAATTCAGATAGGTGCTGCAAGGTGCTGCAGCAACTAAAGAAAGTTAATATAAACAAAGCTCCAGGGCCTGACGGTATCCATCCACGTGTACTTAAGGAACTAAGTGTAGAAATAAGTGAACCTCTGTTTTTAATCTTTCAAGATTCTTTTCTTTCAGGAAGTGTTCCGGAGGATTAGAGGAAGGCAGATGTGGTTCCTATATTCAAAAAGGGTTCAAAATCCTTGCCTGGAAATTATAGACCTGTGAGCTTAACTTCTGTGGCTGGTAAAATATTTGAAAGGTTATTAAGGGATAATATTCAAGAATTCCTTGAGAAGAACATGGTTATCAGCAAAAATCAGCACGGTTTTATGAAGCACAGGTCATGTCAAACTAACTTGATTGCGTTCTACGAAGAACTAAGTAGAAGTATAGATCAGGTTGTTGCAGTGGATGTGATCTATTTGGATCTTGCCAAGGCATTTGATACAGTTCCACGCAATAGATTAGTGTTCAAACTCAAGGAAATCGGTCTAGATGAAAATGCTTGTTCTTGGGTAGAACATTGGCTTAAAAACAGAGTACAAAGAGTTGTCATTAATGGTAAATTTTCAAGCTGGACAGAGGTGGCAAGTGGTGTCCCTCAGGGGTCTGTTCTGGGACCCCTTCTAATTAACATGTTTAAAATGATCTTGAAGACAGCATTGAAAGTCATGTTTCAGTGTTTGCAGATGACACAAAACATTGTAAAATAATAAAATGTGAGCAAGATATTACTTTGCTGCAGAGGGATTTAGATAGACTGGGGGACTGGGCACTCAAATGGCAGATGAAATTTAATGTTGAAAAACGTAAAGAATACACAAGCAACGTATACCCTTAATGGAAGTGAATTAGGGATAACAGCACACGAAAAGGACTTGGGAATTGTTATAGACCACAAACTATGCAACAATGTGCAATGTCAATCAGCAGTGGCCAAGGCCAGTAAGGTATTGTCATGCATGAAAAAGGGCATTCATTCTCGGGACAAGAATATAATTTTACCTCTTTAGAAATCACTGGTAAGGCCACGTATTGAATATGCTGTGCAATTTTGGGCACCTGTTCTAAAGAAGGATATTATAGCACTTGAAAAAGTGCAGAGGCGGGCTACAAAATTAATAAAAGGAATGTAACATATCAGCTATGAAGAAAGGTTAACTAATTTAAACCTATTTAGTTTAGAAAAATGTCGCCTGAGAGGGGATATGATAACATTATACAAATATATTTGGGGGCCAATACAAACCATTGTGTGGAAATCTATTCACAAACCGGACTTTACATAGGACTCGAGGCCATGCGTTTAGACTGGAAGAAAGAAGATTTTGTCTAAGGCAAAGGAAAGGTTTTTTTTACTGTAAGAACAATCAGGATGTGGAATTCTCAGAGTCCATACAGATGTTCAAACAGCTACTAGATGCATACTTGCAAAAATAGAATATTCAAGGATATCATCTTTCAATGTAGGGTAATAACTGCTTGATCCAAGGATAAATCTGACTGCCATTCTGGGGTCAAGAATGAATTTTTTCCCTAGCTTGTTGCAAAATTGTGCTTCAAACTGGGTTTTTTGCCTTCTTTTGGATCAACAGCAAAAAACAAATGTGAGGAAGGCTGAACTTGATGGACGCAAGTCTCTTTTCAGCTATGTAACTATGTAACTATGTAAGATATTTCAATGCAAGAATAGCAGGGTTCTGCAATACATAGAGGCTTACAATGCAAAGAACTATCTGATATATGGTATTTATCAGCTGATTTGGTGTTTTCATACCAGACTCCCCTCCAAAAAGTCAAATGAATGCTTATTTAAAAAAAAAAGAAAGAAAGATGTTACCCAACATAAAAACAAACACCAAAATACAAATGCAAATGATGAAATCCTTTGTTCTAGGACACTAATAAGTAAATAAGAAAAATAAAATGGTTACCTAACTACACCATACTACTTAGCCAGGTTAGTGTTGCTCTAACCTGTGGCATGCACATGTCTACAGAAAAAAAAAAATAATAATATCAAACATGTTTATAAACTACACAACTCCCAACTGCTCCCTACCAAGCCTTCCTTTTCTCTAGTTACTAGCACAAGCATAGTATTCTGTAACATTTAAAGGGACACTTCACTGCCCAAATACAAAATGAACAAAACTCCCTGTTTAGTAAATATAACCCAAATGAAAACATGCATGCATTTAATTATGCATTTTTTTCATTGGAGTTATATCTAAAAATAGCTTGCAAAAATTGCAGTTCTCTTGTCTGCTGCCTTTGCAAGCCCTCCTCTTCTACCCAACTCAGACTTTCTGTAACTGTCCAATCACAGACTTCCCAATGCAGCTCAATAAGAAGTCTTTGCAAGGCATGTGCTCTGGGCAATTGCTGCCTCTTGAGTTGAGTGCAATAAGCTAACTAAACAAGGAAGCCTGTTGTCTGCTTGACTGTTACCAGGGTAATTTATAAAAGTGCCAATTTCTATTGAACTCTGCACTATTTCCAAAATAAAAAACGAGGACACACTCTTCACACATAAAGCTTATCAGCAAGCTAAAGTGCTTTAGGGGTCTGGAGTGTGCCTTTAATAAAATAATATTAAAGAAAACTTTGTCAAAGCAGAATTAAATAACACTTGAAGTCCAAAAATCATCATGTGGTGTCCTTGGTTATAGGTTTTAAAAAAACTCACAATAATGAATATCTAAGAAGTCTGCTCAATTTGATTAGAGGATTCAAATGTAGCTTTACCGGAAGTACATGGGCTTTTATATTCCTCTATATCGACCTTCTGTCCTTCTAATAAATTCAGGATCATTATATTTTTGTTTTACAAAACAAATATATTTTTTACAAATCCAAATAGATTTCTACTCCAGTTCAACGTGTACCTATATTTTAATGCAAACAATGTTTCCTTTATGCCAAAGGGAACCTGAAATATTATTACATTTTTTTATCTGAACAATTCATGCCATTGAATGAACAGTGTGATAAAATATTATAGCATCATGATTAATGATTAAACATGACGTAATTGTGATTTGTATTGTTTCCAAATGCGATATTTATAGCCCACCATCTCTTTCTAGAGGTTGACCAAAGGCACCAGGCCTGACCCCTCAATATTACAATATTACTTCTTCTTTTTTTTTTTTAATGGACTGAGATGTGTTACTTACTCTACGTCTGTTCAGCTCTGCTCATTTCCTGATAACCTGCAACGTTTCGACCCACAAGTGGGCCTTTGTCAAGTTTGACAAAGACCCATTTGTGGGTCAAACGTTGTGGTGTCCACCTTGTTCCAATAACTGTGCCTATAGAGCACTGAAGTGTCTGAACCTTCTTTCTTCAACTGGTATCTATATTTTGAACTGGTGCTGGCCCATGGTCTGGCTAAGCACCCATTTTAGCTCATGTGAATTAAGTGCAGTTCCTTTTGTTTTAATCAATGTACTAAGGTCATAAAATCATAACGTTTTGTAGTTCTCTTCCCTTTTCCTCCTGTAGTTAGTGTGAGAGCTTATTTAAGATACAATTTAGTCATGCGGGGGACCACCTACAAAAATATATTGTGTGTTTTATCCTCCTTCTTCCCTTCTTTGCACTTCTTTTGAAAATGTTCCAGCACATTTTACTCCCATTTGTGTGTATAAGACTCATAAATGCATTGATACTATTCCAAATATTAAGATTTCTTTTTTTTTTTTTTGCTCTGCCTAGGAAACTGCCAAACTCTCAAAAAAAAAAGAGAGAAAGCATTCTGTTCTCTTTCCAACATTCATTTAATTAGAATCAGAAAAAAAATGTCCTTTTGTATTTCACGTGAAATTCTCCAGTAGTAGAAGTGCAGACAAGAAACGAAGGTCGGCTCAATAATTAGCTGATAGAAGTTGCACAGTCTTATAAATACTTTCAATTATTTCATTTTTTTCCCCAACATTAATATAAATTACCAATTGACAGATTGGGCCCCAAGACCTGTAATTATTTATTACTCTCCTATCCCACTGACTTTCCCTTGTTAGTAGATGGTCTTGAGGACACTGTAAACATGTATTTCTATTGAAGGTTCACATAGAACCTGTTGTGTTTTAGTGGACAAATTGTAAGTTACCTGTGCTAATATAAGAACACAGGGGACCCGAGCAAATGCTAAAGAAACTTGTCCTGTATCTAGAGACGCCAACATTCTACGTCAATCGAAGTACTGCAACATATTTCCATGTGTAATAATGTAAACATTTTGTATATATTTTACAGTACACTGATAGGTGTATTTTCCCATCATTTGGTTCACACATCAAGTGATAAAAGGACGCCGATAGAAGGAAGAAGAGGAGGAGCAGTAAAATAAATTGATGTATTATATAGATGTATTAAATAGATAATATATAAATATAATTGTTTTTACTGCTCCTTATTTTTGATCTGTGAATGAAATTAGCATTTTGTGCCTCTCCCATAGCCATCAATCATCCTTTTTCCCCATCAATCATCTTTTCTTGTACCATGGGCAGAACACAGTCTGTTTACATATTATGAAAATTAAAGGGACACTATAATCTCTAAAACAACTTTAGCTTAATGAAGCAGTTTTGGTGTATAGATCATGTCCGTGCAGCCACACTGCTCAATTCATGGCCATTTAGGAGTTAAATCACTTTGTTGATGCAGCCCTAGTCACATCTCCTTACATGTGACATGTCACAGCCTTCCTAAAGACTTCCTGTAAAGAGTCATCTAATGTTTACACTTCTTTTTTGCAAATTCTGTTTAGCTCAGAATTATCTCCTGCTCTGTTAATAGCTTGCTATACCTTGCAGGAGCCTTCTGTGTGTGATTAAAGTTCAACTTACAGAGCAGAAGATAACATCTTTTAAAGTAAGTTACATCTGATTGATTGACCTTTTTTTTTTCATGCAGGCTGTCAGTCACAGGGGAGGTGTGTCTAGTGCTGCATAAACAGAAACAAAAGTAATTTAACTGCTAAATGGCAGAGAATTGAGCAATGAAACTTCAGAGGCATGATCTACACACAGAAACTGCGTGATTAAGATAAAGTTGTTTTGGTGACTATAGGGTCCCTTTAACTGTTAACAGATGGTTATTAGACACTGACATAACATGTCCCATAGATATTAATAAGAGATAAAACATGTTAAGTAACACCTGGTTTACGTTTCTGACAGAATAAATTAGCAGCTGAAGATATTTAACTAAAATTACACCGGCTAAATCTTAGCATGAAAATAAAAAGTCTAGTTAATGACTGCAAACTTTTACTGCACACAATGTTAGAAAATATATTGTATCTTATATTTAGGTATCTATGAGTGCGGTGCATGTATCATTCAAAACATACGTTTGGTGAGTGAGGTGTATGCAATCGCTAAGGGCAACTTGCTCAGACAATCACAAATGAAGTGCAAATACTATGATCATTTTATACAGTTCTTATCAAGTTGCTATGGCAAATAATTGGAAAACTTGCATTTTCTGTTCAATTTACAAAAATGTTAAATGCTAACTGGTGGTCTGTGGAAATCTGTTAGTATTTTGTACCCATAATCATGGAGCTCTATTGTATACTCAAACACAGCAATATGGAGCTCCTGGAAAAGAGGGACATTAGGATAGAAAAGAGGGACAGAAAGATTTTGTACCCTCAATAGGAGCCATATCTCCTTAGTTGAGAGGGATGCCTTAGCTGTTAGTAACTTAAAATACAATGACCACCCTAAAAGTCAAATACTAGTCAAGTGCTAGAAAAGCCCCACATCCCTTTCCAAAATGTATTATTAGCTCTGCTGTGAACATCTACAACTTGTAGGATAAGATATCTCTCATTGAAAGCAGGGCTTGATTTGCCATAAGGCCACCAAGGCCATGGCCTCGGGCGGTAGGCAAGCGAATGGAAGCATGGCCGGTGGGGTGATCAAAGATCTTTCTCACCAGCCAGTCGATTCTCCTGCCATAGGGCCAAGCTGACAGGGAAGATCTCCTGCAGGGATGTCCCTTAGGTACAGTGGAGATTTTAGGGTATTATTAAGTTGCTGCAGTCTCCTGGCACCATCTGGAGGATCTCTCTGTGCCCACCAGACCACCAAGGAGAAGGTTCCTCCCTTCCTGGCCTAAGGTAGGCATCAAGAAGGGGGATACACATTATGTTTTCTTTTCTTTTTTTAAACATTTTATATGCAGCCCATCAGTACCTGTCCCCAACGCTACAATTCCAGTCCTCACACTACAGGCCCTTGTCTTCCCACTGTGGTGACATTCTGCCATCAAACTAATATAGTGACCAGGGGTCATGTGACCAAGTTCATGTAGATCTTTCTTACAGGGGGATAAGCTTTACAAGTTGATATGGTAATTGGGTAATTCAATACCTTTACAAGTCAGGAAAGAAATAACCACTTCCCCCTATCCTCATCTCTCTCTGTTACTTCTCGGCTGTGCTGCAGAGCAGATGTGCAGATACCATGTGCTAGCATGGTGAACCATGTTACACTCTGTTGCTTCCTTTTCTTCCTTGGTGGATGTGATGTCGAGCTTGCAGCAGTGAGCCATTACTAGATGTGAAGGCCTAACCGTGGATGAGATCAAACGTGTGGGGAAGGGGATTACTATATAGATAGATAGATTTAAAAAAGGTTGTTGCTCCGTAGGTCTGGGCTGTGTGTTTGTGATACATTTATAGTATTGTGTTGTTGCCTTCTAAATAAATACCTTTTAATGTAGACGAACCTTGTGTAATATATATATTAATTTGGTGATACACCACATTTGGCGACCACGAGGTTGAATTTCTCCTGTATATCAGGTTTTTGCTCCCACTAGGTTCTCTTGTACTAGAGGGATAACTAGATAATGGAGCAACATAGAGGAATAAAAAGTGGGGGAATGTGGGGTGATGCAACCCCTATTTGACTGTTTTCTTTACCTTACTCATCTCACTCACTATAATTCCTGTGCTCCCCTTTCCTACTTCAGATCTCATAGTTTAGATAGATAAGAGGGATACATTGTTATTTTTAAATGTGCTCAACATAAGAAGAGAAAAAGTGAGGGAATGTGGTGACATTCTGCCATCAAACTAATATGGTGACCAGGGGTCATGTGACCAAGTTCATGTAGATCTTTCTTATAGCTCCTATCCTCCCACTACTGCCCCTACCACTTCATAACTGCATCTGTCCCTCCACCACTGTCATTATCTACCCACCTACCCAATCCCTACACTACAAACCCTGCCCTCCCACTACAGGTGCTGTCTACCCACTATATTCCCCCACCTTGGCCACAATCCCCCCACAAGGTAGTTGTCATCCCACCATTGCCTCCCTCACCACTGCCCTTATCCCCCACAACAGCCACTATCTCCCCATCACAGCATCGTTACTCCTCCCCCATCAACACACACATAACAGCTGCAGCCCTCCACAACATACACAACAGTCCCTATCACCCCAAACTGCACTCTACAGACCCTACTCCTTGCACACATACACTACAGAACTGATCACCCCATAGAGCTTTACAAACCCATCCACCCCCCACACACACAACAGTCACAATTCCTCCACACGCGCACCCTGCAGCCCAATTTTTCTGTCCCCTAAATATAGGTGCTATACTCAACAATAATAACAGAAAAGGGCCCTGTACTCCCAAAACTTGCCCTTTCAAACAAGAACTCTCTTGTGACTTTCAGAAGTGTGGATGTGGAGATATTAGTGTCTCCGTGGCACAAATGCAGTGAGGAGGTACAATACCACTTGGCACTTTTTCATTGTGTGTGACGTCACCATGTAGTGTGTGGAGACAGCACACAGCTTCAGGCAGTGTCTTCATTAGTATAATGAGATAGTACGTATGATCCCTCCTCATTACGCCATATATAGAGAAAAACATTTTGAGGGAGAGGAGGCAGCTGCAGCATAAGGGGAGAGGAGCACTCCAGGAGCTGCTCCAAACCCCTCACTCACACCAGCCAGCAGGACTCCAAGCCACCCTCCTGGATACATAAGGTAAGCTTACAGGAGGGAGGCTGGAGATGTAAAAAAATATCACGCGTGTGTGTGTGTGTATGTGTTTGTGTATGAGTGTGTGTATGTGTATTAGTGTGTGTATGAGTGTATGTGTATGAGTGTGTGTAGGAGTGTGTGTGTGTATGAGTGTGTGTGTGCATGCATGTGTGTGTGTGTGTGCGTGTGTGTCAGGGTGTGCATTTGTGTGTGTGTATATATATGTCAGTGTGCTTCTTTGTCAGTGTGTGTGTTGTGTATGGGCACACATCTGTGTGTGTTTCTGTGTCATGGCGTGTGCATTTATCAATGTTTGTGTGTTTCAGGGTGTGTGTGTGTGTGTATGTCAATGTGTGTATGTGTTGGTGTGCATCTATGTGTGTGTATGTGTCTATGTGTATCTATGTGTATATATGTGTCAGTGTCTATTTAAATTTGTGTGTATGTGTCGGTGTATTTATATGTATTTGTGTGTTAATGTGCATGAATATCTGTGTAAGTATGTATGTATGTATATATGTGGTAGTGTATGTGCATACATCCAAGCAGTCAAACATCAGCACAACATACAAGCACACTCCTGCAATCTAACATAAATATTACATACAAACCCACCCCTGCATTCAAACGCCCTCCCCCCAAAAAAAATACAAACTCACCCCTTCACTCAAACACAAATAACTCACACAAATGTACATCCGCATTCAAAAGTGAACAATACATTCAGACACACCCCTGCAATCAAACTAAAGCATAACATACAAACACACCGGTGTATTAATACACTAAAACAATATACAAACACCCCTTCAAACGCCAACACTGTACATTCCACTATAACGCCAGTAAATGCAGCAGTGCTGTACAGATATACAACCTAGAAATTGTGACTTACGGTGCCTTAGAAAAATACTGAAATATTAAGGGCGCCTTGAACCTAAAAAGTTTGGGAACCACTGCTTTAGTGAATAATCCTGAGCGTTATCATCTGCTTTTCAAAAGTGCTGTCGATGACAGAATGTCAGTATTTGCAGCAAAGGGGATAAAACCTAGTTTATAAATATGGAAACCATTATTCCTCTTTTAAGATGACGTGTCGAACAGAAGGAGTTGATATCATGGGATTTCAACTTATGCCCCATGAAAATGTCTTTTTTATTTTTATAATTATGAGCAAACTTCCTAGTTGAAGCATCAATTGATTTCCACCTACTAGTACTTTAATCTAGGATTGATCTCAATGCATATTTTACTTAAACCCACTCTTATTCCTACTTAATATTAAAAAATACAACTTTATTCTGTTTGATTCACCATACATAGAAACATATGCTAATATCTTTCAATTTATTTATCTGGAAAATAAAAAGTCTTTTGTGCTTGCATTAGCTCATTAAAAGTCCAGACTCTTGGTAATCAGGCTTTTCAAACAACCATTGGTACCTGTTTCATTATCGCTTAAAGTGAATATTCTATAAAGATTGATCGTTACAAGCATTTCACATTAAGGAGACAAAGAAATTCTACAGGGATGGGGAAACGCAAAACTTCATTTTAATGCATGCTTAGTTCGTAAAACTTAGTTTGACATTTGCAAAACCAGTGGGAGTGCTGAAGGATGCAAAACTTTCCATATCGGATAGTTGAATCTGATGGGATAATGGAGAATACCAGTTAGGAATATGAAGAATTAAAAAGTTGAAAATGAGATTCATCATCAGAGCTCACAACGATTATTTCTTATTTTTCTTTCCTCTGCTAATTTTTGATGATTGTCCATCGCATAAAACAAATGGTGTGTTGTAATAGCACAAAACATGTGCAAGCTTCAAAAATGGATTAGCTAATTATCCAACAATACTTATAAATTAAGTAATTCAGACTTTGGGATCTCTGCTAAAATTAGTTATCCCTCAGTATGACTCTCTGTTTGTGCAGTCGTACCATTGTAATGAGATCATAGGAAAAATGTAACTGGTTAGAAAACAAACAGTCATTTATATCACAACAACACTGACAATAACAGATTTTCTTAACTAATTCCTTTATTAAAAGCTTTAATTCAGTCGTCATATCTGAAGACATCAAATGTTTTTTTTTAAATGTTTGTAGAATTGGGTGTTGGGCTTGCTGTAGGGTGAGATTTTGTAAGAATTTTTGTTTTTAAGAAGTACTGTACCTAGGGTTTGGGAGATTGTTAATTTAGATCTGGCTTGGAACACAAAACCTTTTACGAAACTCATAGATGAACAAAAATCTCCACCTTGTGGCTACGTTTGAATGGAGGGAGGACATTTTTTTTTGACCAACACATGGTATCTTCAGACCAGATAATGATCGCTGGAAGAAATGTATGGCCCAATTATCTTCCAAAACACCTGTTATACATATTTATCATTATAATGACACATTAAAACTATAGCATGAGAAGAAATGTGACATTCAGTCTGAAAGAACTTGGGCTAGTGGCTAATGTTATGAATCTTGATTAAACGATTGCCTAAATGTTACATTAAAAAAATATGCTTTTATGAAATACAATTACATTTTGTGTTTCTAATATATAATTTAACAATTGTTACACAAACTAAATAATAGATTAAAGGAGGTGAATACCATTGCACATAAATAGGCAGGTTGTTTTTGACATCAAACAGTATTTTATGGCATATTGGATGTAAGCAAGACCCCTTAGGAACTGTGATATTTTGACACTTACCGCTAATTCAGACACAGTTGTAAGAACAACTGGTTAATCAAAATGAAATGCAGCTTTTCAGTAAAAATAGGAAATTGTGAAATTTGGTGTTGGTTTGGATTCCACTCACTTTTGGGTGTTGCAATACACACAAAACACATAAAATACCTTCTACTCGTACAATGACTAAGCTCTGTCTGGAACCGTTCAGGATAAGTTAGAATATATAGTAAGCAATTAAAAGTCTGCTTTATTCAGTGTCTGCAGAATAGAAATCAAGAACATGAATTTTCAAGTTGCAAAACAGTGTCACCTGCTGGACATGGGGCACATTACAATATTATCAATCACATACTCAAAATCTGTCTTTAAAGGGATACTATAGGGCTAGGAATGCAAAGTTGTATTGCTAGCACTATAGCTCCCTTGCATCCTCCCCTCGCAGTGTAAGTGTTAAAGAGACAATATAGCCACAAAACAACTTTAGCATATTGAAGCGGTTTTAGTGCATAGATCATGCCTCTTAAGTCTCTCTATTCAATTCTCTGTAATTTAAGAGTTAAATCACTTTTGTTTATGTTTATGCAGCCCTAGCCACACCTACTATGTGACTCCCACAGCATACATGAAAACTATTTGGTTTCATTTTCAATCACATGTAACTTACTTTAAAAGTTTTTAGCTTCTGCTCTGTAATTTGAACTTTAATTACAGACAGGAGGCTCCTGCATGGTTTAGCAAGCTGTCAACAGAGCAGGAGATGAAACTAAACAGAATTTGCGGTAGGAAGTATAAACGTTAGATGACTCTTTACAGGAAGTGTTTAGGAAGGCTATGTAAGTCACAGTGATTTAAAACAAAGTGTTTTGGGGCATGATCTATAAACCAAAACTACTTCATTTAGCTAAAGTTGGTTGGTGACTATAGGGTCCCTTTAATAAGCTTTTACTGTACTTACCAGATTCCAGCGCTGATGTCCCTCGCTGGGTCGGCTCTCTGACTTCTCAGGCGTCACCTTACTGGAGGGCGCTAATACGCATGCACGGCAAATGCAGAGTGTGAGGACATACAGTGTCCAAAAGCCGCCTAACCACTAGGAAGTGCCTCTAGTGGCTATCTGACTGACAGCGACTAGAGGCAGTCATAACCCTGCAAGGTAAATATTGCAATTTCTCAGAAACTGCAATAATTACCATTGCAGTAAGGGGACAGGGTCACTGCACCCAGACCACTTAAACTAGTTGAAGTGATGTGGGTGCCTATAGTGTCCCTTTAAGGTAAGTTGTAAGAAAGGAATACAATTACAATTTGGTAAAGTGCTAAAATGTAGCACAATCATTGCCCTTATTTACACGTCTTCTCTTCACCTATACTGCTTTGGCTCTCCTAAAAGCCAGGCCATGATGTTATGTTTGTACAGAGAAGTAAGAACCCTGGAACTTTTTGAAAATATGAAAAAAAACATTTTATTCATGGTTTTAAAGGAAAAAAAAAGAAAACATAAGTAGCAGTTACTTAGAAAGAAAATTTGCAGATGGAGACCCTCTTTGCTACTTTTAGAATTTAATTCACTAAAGTGGCAACTGTCAAGACTTGACAAAGGATCTAAAAGTTTAGGCAAAAATAGCAACTTACTAAATTTTACAGGCTGATTTCCACTTAAAGCGTGAAGGATCTATAACATTTTTAGGATTTACAACATCTGCATCTGTTACGCATTGATTTTTTGTATTAAATATGTTTAAACTAGGGGGGATTCACAAAGTTCAACTTTCATTCAGAAGTTGATTTTTTTTTTTTTTTTTTTTAAAAGCCATTTTACTTTAAATCAAGCCAGATTGATGTAAATCAGTTGCACTATTCATCAATAGCAGATTGTGTAGAAGCAGCTTCTGACAATGCCACAAAAACAAAATCACCGCTTAGTAGATATACCGCAACATTAAATGCAATTGTTTAATTATGCTGTTTAATTGTTTAATTTATTAGGGGTATATCTTTAATAATTGTTTAATTTATTAGGGGTATATCTAAAAACAAACATTCAAATGTAAGCCTCGTGTTTAAACTCCCACTACTTCTGGGCAGCAGCAATGATTAGAGTGCACAACAGCCCCAATACATACAATAAACATTTTTTTTTTAATAAGTTACTTGCGCACTATCCCAAATCCCTATACACATTTAAAGGGACACTATAGTCACCAGAACAACTACAGCTTATTGTGTTTGTTCTGGTGAGTAGAATCATTCCTTTCAGGCTTTATTTTTCAAAGAAAATGCAGTGTTTACATTACAGCCTGAGCCTAGGGATAACTCCACTTGCCACTCCTCAAATGGCGGTTAGAGGTGCTTCCTGGGGCAGTGCTGCACAGAGTGACTGCCATTCAGTATCTCCCCCCCATTGCATGGAGACACTGAACGTTCCTCACGGAGATGCATTGATTCAGTACATCTCTATGATGAGATACTGATTGGCAAGGGCTGTGTTTGGCTTCTGCGGGATCTGCCCCTGATCTACCTCCTTGACAAGCTCAGCCAATCTAAAGCTTTCCTATGTGAAACAGACTAATAATAGTCAGAATAAAGGTAAGATTTTAGTATATATAGGGGGTTATGGGGGAAAGGTGGGCTAGATGGTGTTTTTGACAATATAGGGTCAGGATACATGTACATCCTTTACATAACTGAAGTTTTTTGTTTTTGTTTTGTATGCTCTAATAGCCATTAATGTGTAGGATCACCTGCCACATCAAGTGAATATTTCTTAGATGAGTCCTACACTGACCAAATCTAAAATAGATAAATACAAATCACTATTTAGATGATACATCCCCAAATGGAAACATGCATGGTTTTAAATATGCATTTTTTTTTAATTTGGAGTATATTCAAAACAGCTTGCAAAAACTGCAGATCTGTTGTCTGCAGCCTTTGCAAGCCCTTCCCTTCCAAGCCAGCCCACACTTTCTCTGAGGGATATGTCATGACATAAATGCAGAGATATGAGACTACATATAACCGCCTCTATGTTAATGTAAGAGTCAGAGTTTTCCTTTGTTTCAGTTGTTTCTGGAACATAGCAACAGCAATGGCTGGAAAAATTGCAATACTGAATTTGTTTTAAAGTTCGCATTCCCCAGATACATACTCACAGAAGGCTAGTTGGTCACATTATTATTTTAAGTTTTGTTTCTCACAATGTAACCAGTTACTTACAATTTGTTCTATTCTCATACTTAGCAAAGTCCCAGTATTTGTTAATCCTATGGTATGTACTGTATATATTATGTATAGGCAAGTTGTGGTCGGGGCAATATTGCCGTAATGGTTAGATAACATAATTAGGAGTAACGTATGAATAGTAATAATAACATAGTTTACCAACACCAGTCGGTTGTGGTGTGCCAAAACCGAGAATGCAGTAGGCCTGTGAAAAAAGAGGACCCACCTAGAAAGGGTGATGTGAAAAGAGGGAGTGGTGGGAGGGTCAACTCGCCAGACCAATTTTATGTGAGAGAGGACTGGAGGCCCTTATAAAGGGGACCCCAAGCCCCTCCCACAACTACAGGACCTGCCCATGGGCGGCCGCAGGAATTTTTCCGGGGGGGGGCATAATTGTAATGACATCCATGCTTGGCCCCTTTTTGACAGTGTCATGAAAGGGAAGGAGCATAGTAATTTTCACATAAAGCCAGGAAGAATAGCTTTTTTACAACTATGATGTCAGGAATATATGTTTGTATTCCTGACACTATAGTGTTCCTTTAATCAAATTAAAGGAACATTCTGGTCACCATGACAACTAAATGAAAATGCTATGATGCAAGGAGGCCCCTGGGCGCTCTCTTTCCTTTAAGGGGTGAAACCACTCTCAAATGATTTACCCCCAAAGGCTTCCTCCAGCTTCAGATCTCCAGGTCGCTCAGTGGTATTCAGCTTCTTAAACGGAGTGTCAGGAAGTGCAGATTGACGTCAGGCATGGGTGCAGCTAATTGGCTAGAATGGTCAGCTGACGCTCTAAGCCAATCGCTAGTTCCCGATTCATAAACATTTTTACGTTTTCATGAATGGGGAGCTACTGATTGGCTTAGAGTGCCAGCTGACCCTCTAGCCAATCAGCGGCACCCCTACTCAGCGGCCCTCTGTGTTTCCTGACACTCAGTAAATTAAAGTGAACACATTAACACTGATATATTTATTTTACCTGGGGAGATGAGAAGGTCCAGAGTTTCCCTGCCAGGCCCAGGTACCAAAGCCTTATGATGTGCTGTCCAGAATGAAGTGCTCCAATCTCATTTTCTTCTCCTTCATTTGACACAGTCTTCTTTTTCTTCTGAGGCTCCTTCTGCAGAGGCAGCTCTAGACTTTATGAGGCCTTAGGCAAACTCAAACATGAGGCCCCACTAACAAAAAGTGAAAAAAATAGAGTTGCAATAAATGCACACTGTCACATATACAAATTGATGCACAGTTTACCTGTGTATGAGCCTGAGAGTATCTGACAGAGAGTATCCTTGTGTGTGTGTGTGTGTGAGAATGTATGTCTCTGTGAGCATATTTGTGTTTTTGTCTGGTACCCTATGTGTATGGGGTAGCTGCTTGAAGTGTGTTGTGTGATGGTGAGAGGGAGAGGGGGGTGATAGTGAGAGGGATGATGGTGAGAGGGAGAGGCGGGTGATGGTGAGAGGGGGTGATGGTGGGGGACACAATGCTGAGGGAGGGGGTGATGGTGACGGAGGGAGTAATGATGCTGAGGGAGAGAAGATGGGGGTAATGCTGTGGGTGGTGAGGGGGGTGATGTTGAGGGAGGGAGTGATGGTGAGGGGTGGTAATGCTGAGGGTGGTGATGCTGAGGGACAGGGATAATGCTGAGGGTGGTCAGGGGGGTTGATAGTGAGGGGGTGATGCTGAGCAAGGGGGTGATGGTGAGGGGGGTAATGCTGAGGGTGGTGAGAGGGGGTGATGGTGGGGGGTTGATAGTGAAGGGGGGGGGGTGATGCTGATGGTGGTGAGGGGGGTAATAGTGCCCCCCATCCCTCACTTACCTGATCTGTAGGCTGCCTCTGTGCTGCTCCCCTGCGGTTTCAGTCATGAGCGAGAGGTAGGGATAAGCTGTAGCTTCCTGCCTTTCAACATTCAACATGGCCGGCGCCGGTATTGCAGTGTATTCTCACACAAACCAAAAATAGCAGCACAAGCTGAAAAATGCAGGGGGGGGGGGGTAAGTGCCCCCTCATGCCCCTCCCTGCGGACACCCATGGCCCTGCCTTAAATTTGTGATATGTGAAAAACTGTTAGCGAGTACTGGAGTTAGATGTGTCGATAAAACCTTGGCTGTATCTTAGTCAGCTGTAACAGTCATAGCAGGTCTGCCGAGGGAGTCAAAGGACACAAAACATGAAGAATATACATAGAAAAACAGTTTTAAACATCTGAACAGCAGGTATATATTCTACTACATAGGTTATCGGAATCTCACAACAGCAGCCTAAGCCTACAGCACCTTCTTACTGTGACAAACTAGTCCCCGGTCACTCAGTGTATCATTTGTATACTGTGTAATGTAGTGGGCCTTGACATTGCCAGGAGACAGGCCATCTAGGGGTCAGTGGTTAGGGATGGGCCTAAAGATATGGAATGGGGTGGAGTAATAAGGGGAGTATAAGTAGTGGCCATTTTAGATCTAAGGATCACTTTTAATCTAAAGTTACACTTACGTGTTGTTGTGGCAGGATTTGTGTGGCTTTGTTTCTTCTTTTGTCTCCTCTGCAGGTTGTCAGCATGATGGAAGATTGTCTGGAAGGAGTCCGGGCTGCTGTGCAGGAGAGGGGTGTCAAATGGCTGAGGGACCGTCTTGGAGATGCTCTGCCATCCGGATCAGGAAGCTCCCAGGGTCAGAGGTTGGTTAGGAAGACGAGGCCCCCGCAGAGATTGAGCCCCAGCGCGTTTCCGGGCTCCCGGCATCCGATGAGCCCCTCTGGAGGTCATCTGGGCGGTAGTGAGGCTGCCGACGGGAAGGCCGAAAGTGGAGGAGGTCGAGGGCGCCGTCGCAGTGTGGCCCCACGAACCCGCCGTCAGGCGAGGCTGGAGATACAGGCTGCGGGTTCGGGAACCAAATCGGAGACTGCTGAACGTTCGGGGAGCGAACGTGGAGGTAGGAGTATCGGTGAGCGGACGGACACTGCCGAACGTTCGGGAGATGAACGTGGAGGTAGGAGATCTGGCGAATGGGCGGAAACTGCCGAACGTTCGGGAGACGAATGTGGAGGTAATACTACTGCCGATCGTTCGTTTCCCAGACGGGGAGGTAAAAATACTGCCAAACGTTCGGGAGTTGGACGGGGAGGTAGCCATATTGCCGGCCGTTCGGCTGCCAAAGGTGGAGGCAGCAAAACTGCCGAACGTTCGGTTTTTGTGTCCTATTTTACAGGAAGGGAAGGAGAAGTGGCTGCTGGTGACAGGAGTTCAGAAAAGGAGCCATTACACGTTTGGGAACTGGCTAAGGGCGTTCTACATCTTGGCCAGCGTGATGGGCGAGAAGGCGGCAGAGCGCTGTTCACAGCTCTTCTGTTACCTGGACAGGGTTTGGGAAGCATTTCGGATGTATGGGGGTCTAGCGTGGTGGTGGTACAAACAATTTCGCCAGCGACTGCCCGCTAATCCGGGGATGCGGTGGGACCAGATGGACCTACCGCTATGGATAAAACTGATGATGGCGCAGAAAGCGTCACCCTTTCAGACGGGGTATGGCACGGGCGCTTCTACCGTCGTGTCGGCCAACCAGAAACGGGGCTACTGTTGGCTATACAATGAGGGGCAGTGCAAGTGGGGGGCCACCTGTCGCTTCAAGCACGAGTGCTCCGGGTGTGGAGGCACTCACGGACTCCACAGGTGCTTTAAGAAGGGGACGGCAGCCTCTGCAGCCGGGGGGCCCGGAGGTTCGGCCGCGTCCCCTGCCACTGGGGGCAATGCCGGTGAAGGTCGGCGCGATGCTGCCTTGGCTAACCCACTACGCTAATCGGGAAGATGCTGGGTTGCTTGAGGAGGGGTTTTCCAAGGGGTTTATGATACCGTTTCGGGACCGGGAAGTGGCTCATCGGCTTCACAACCTGAAGTCGACCAGGGAATTTCCAGGGGTGGTCAAGGAAATGTTGCTTAAGGAGGTGCAGCTGGGCAGGGTGGCGGGGCCGTTCAGGGAACCCCCCTTTCCTAACTTGAGAGTATCACCATTGGGGGTGGTACCTAAGAAGGAGCCAGGCAAGTACCACCTGATACATCACCTGTCCTACCCAGGGCCGTTTGAAGGAATTTGGGGGCCCCAAGCAAAATAGACATGGAGGCCCCCCCTCTCCATGCCCTCCCCACCTTACGCACGCAAAGCCTACAGGAACCACAATAATTAACATACACCACCCCATAATTAATACACCCCCATAATATACACCCCCCATAATTAATACACCCCCCATAATTAATCCACTCCCCCATAATATACACACCCCCATAATTAATACACTCCCCCATAATTAATACACTCCCCCATAATTAATACACTCCCCCATAATTAATCCACCCCCCCATAATTAATATACACCACCCCATTATTAATACACCCCCATAATTAATATACACCCCCCATAATTAATACACTCCCCCATAATTAATATACACCCCCCATAATTAATACACTCCCCCATAATTAATACACTCCCCCATAATTAATACACTCCCCCATAATTAATCCACCCCCCCATAATTAATATACACCACCCCATTATTAATACAACCCCATAATTAATATACACCCCCCCATAATTAATACACTCCCCCATAATTAATATACACGCCCCATAATTAATACACTCCCCCATAATTAATCCACTCCCCCATAATTAATCCACCCCCCATAATTAATATACACCACCCCATTATTAATACACCCCCATAATTAATATACACCCCCCCATACTTAATACACCCCCATAAATAATATACACCCCCCCATAATTAATATACCCCCCATAATTAATCCACCCCCCATAATTAATATACCCCCCCATAATTAATATACCCCCCATAATTAATCCACTCCCCCATAATTAATATACACCCCCCATACTTAATATACACACACCCCCATAATTAATATACACCCCACCATACTTAATATACACCCCCCATAATTAATATACACCCCCCCATAATTAATATACACCCCCCCATAATTAATCCACCCCCATAATTAATATACACCCCCATAATTAATATACACCCCCCCATAATTAATATACACCCCCCATAATTAATACACCCCCTTTAATTAATTAAATAACATTACATAAATTACAAAAACACATAAATTACTACTCACGTTTTGATGATGCCTTCCCTCCGAGACCGACCACTGGATCCTTGCGCTGAAGATCCGTGAAGGCGGATTGACGGCGGCGCTGTGTAAGGCGTCATCACGCCGCGTCCCAAAGACTCCTCCCCCTTCTCAAAGGTGCGGCTGAGGCTGAGCGCAGCGTGATGATTGGGGCCGGGGGGGGCGACACATGACACGTGAAGTCATGGCACCCCCCTGGACAGTGGCACCCGGGGTGGGGCGCCCCCTGCCCCCCCCCGCCCCCCCCTTAGTACGCCACTGACGAGAAAGGAGTGCTGCAGCCGCCTGAGGCTCTCTATAGAGCGCTCAGGCGGCTGCAGCCTTATAGGAAGCACCGGCTCTGCTTGGGGCCCCAGGCCAGCTCGGGGCCCCAAGCAGTTGCTTGGTTTGCCTGTCGGGTAGCGACGGGCCTGGTCCTACCCCAAGGGGTCGTCTGTTAACGACGACATCGACAAGGCCCTTTGTTCGGTGTCGTACGCTTCGTTCAACCAGGCGGTGAGTCTGGTGCAGCGAGCAGGACAGGGGGCGTTGTTGGAGGCGGCTTTTCTACTTTTACCAATTCACCCGAAGTGCCATCACCTACTGTGTTGCCACTTCAAAGGGGAATACTACGTGGATTTATGTTTCCCTATGGGGTGCTCTATATTGTGCGCATACTTCGAGAAGTTTAGCACGTTTCTGGAATGGGTGGTGAAGCTGGAAGCGGGCACTAGGATGGTAGTCCATTACCTGGATGACTTCCTCTGTGTCGGGCCTCCCGGAGGAATGCCGCAGGGGATTGAGGACATTGGAATGGGTGGCACTTGTTATCGGAGTCCCCCTGGCGGGTGACAAAACGGTGGGACCAACGACGTGCTTGAGTTTCTTGGGCTTGGAGATTGACTCTATCAAAGGGGAGTGTAGGCTGCCGCAGGATAAGTTGCTGGCTCTGCGGCAGGCAGTGGCGGAGGTACGAGGAGCTAAGAAGGACACGCTCTGGGCGCTTCAGTCACTGCTAGGCCGGCTAAACTTTGCCTGTCAGGCAGTGGCGTACTAAAGGGGGGGTGGAGGGGGCGGTCCGCCCCGGGTGCCAACTAGTAGGGGGGTGTCACACTCTGTACCTCCTGCTGGTCGCATTAACAATCCTTTCCCTCGTAGCCCCAGCACTCAGTGAGTGAGTCAGAGCACAGGGAGGGGATTCCCAGCATGTGTTCTGAGTCATCACTGAGCACCAGGGAGGTTGTTATGGAGTGTGCCAGCAGGGGGCGCAGAGTGTGTATTCTGCCAGGTTTCTCCCCTGTGGCCATTCTGCCTGCACCTCCTGCACTGCCTGGGCTGGGATGGAGAGAGACAGCCCCTGAATCATGGTAAGTTAATATTATTTTAAATTCACCCTCACCCCCTCCCTCCCTCAGTCACCCCCACCCTCAGTCACCCTGTCACCCCCCCCCCCCACTCAGTCACCCAGTCACCCCCCAGTCACCCTGTCGCCCCCCTCAGTCACCCTGTCACCACCCTCAGTCACCCTGTCACCAGTCACCCTGTCACCCCCCTCAGTCACCCTGTCACCCCCTCAGTAACTCTGTCACCCCCTCAGTCACCCTGTCACCCCCCCAGTCACTCTGTCACCCCCTCCCTCAGTCACCCTGTCATCCCCCCTCAGTCACTCAGTCACCCCCCCAGTCACTCTGTCACCAGTCACCCCTCTCAGTCACCCTGTCACCCCCTCAGTCACCCTGTCACTTCCCCCCCTCAGTCACTCTGTCACCAGTCACCCCCCCCCAGTCACTCGGACACCCCCTCCCTCAGTCACCCTGTCATCCCCCCTCAGCCACAAAGTCACCCTGTCACCCCCCCTAAGTCACCCTGTCACCCCCTCAGTCACCCTATCACCCCCCTCAGTCACTCTGTCACCAGTGACCCCCTCTCTCAGTCACCCTGTCACCCCCTCCCCCAGTCACCCTTTCACCAGTCACCCCCTCTCTCAGTAACCCTGTCACCCCTACCCCAGTCACCCTGTCACCAGTCACCCCCTCCCTCAGTAACCCTGTCACCCGTCGCTCTGTCACCAGTCACCCCCCCAGTCACCCCTCCTGTCACCAGTCACCCCCTCCCTCAGTCACCCCCCCTCAGTCACTCTGTCACCAGTCACCCCCTCCCTCAGTCACCCTGTCACCCCCTACCTCAGTCACCATTCAACCCCTCCCTCAGTCACCCTGTCACCCCCTCCCTCAGTCACCCCCTCCCTCAGTCACCCTGTCACCCCCTCCCTCAGTCACTCTGTCACCAGTCATCCCCTCCCTCAGTCACCCTGTCACCCAGTCACCCCCTCCCTCAGTCACTCTGTCACCCCCTCACTCTGCCACCAGTCACCCCCTCCCTCAGTCACCCTGTCACCCTCTCCCTCAGTCACCCCGCCTCAGTCACCAGTCACCTGCCTCAATCTGTCAGTCACCCCCTCCCTCAGTCACCCTGTCACCCCCTCCCTAAGTCACTCAGTCACCCTGTCACCCCCTCCCTCAGTCACTCTGTCACTAACCACTCCCTCACTCTGCGACCTGTCATCCCCTCACTCTCCCACCTGTCATCCCCTCACTCACTCTGCCACCTGTCACTCCCTCCTTCCCTCACTCTGCCACCTGTCACTCCCTCTTTCCCTCACTCTGCTATCTGTCACTCCCTCCCACACTCTGTCAGCCCCTCCCTCCTACGCTCTGCCACCTGTCCCCGCCTCACTCTGCCATCCCTATCCCACAGCACACTATGTGCCTTACAGTGCCCTACACACACTACATCCCTATCCCACCCCACACTATGTGTCTTACCCATACTACATCACCCCTACACCAGGTCTGTTTCCTAAATTACTATCAATAAAGATTTGTATCAGGACAAGTAGATTGTCATGGCAGACAAGTAGATTGGGCAAACACTTTAGTCCCTGGACAAATAGTTGTTTTTTAAATTTCAACACCCCTGCCCTCTCTGCCATATACACCCCTGCCTTGTCATACTAGCCTCCCTGCTATAAACCCACTACCTGGTCATAATTCCCACCCTGGCATATACCCCTTTAACATGTCATATAATACCCACACTGCCATAATACCCTCCCTGCTATATACCTCCACCGTATCATAATACACACCCTGCCATACACCCCTGCCTTGACATAATATCCTCTCTTCCATATAACACCCAATCCCATTGTTCCAACCCGTGACATAAAACACCATATACTCACCACCTCACCTGCAGTCACCTCCTTCAATCCACTGTGTGCAATGGCATACACTGTCATAGTATCCACCACACTGTCCCACCCTGCCATATACCTTTCTCCTGCTAGTAATACTCACCCACTTACATATACCTCCACGTTGTCACATTCCCCCAGACAGATAGGACAGATATATACTGGGAGGCAGTGAGATTAAACATTTTTATGGACCATAAAGGAGTTTGTGTGCGCCCTGCAGTAAGCCGGCAGCCGGGGTATGACGTCATCCTGGCATCGGCATCACTACTGGTCGTGCAAGTGAGCTGTGAAGGAAGAGCACAGAGATCCCAGCCCAGCAGCAACCGGTTGTCACTCCCAGAGTAAGGTAGGGAGGTTGGTTGGACCTCTTAATAACTAAATGCGTGTGTATATCTGTGGTTGGGTATATGTTTAGTAGATAGCTCCCTAATTTGGTGTCCTTAAATATGTCAATCCCACATAAGGATAACAAATAAGTGAGTTATCTACTAAACAACCTAAATATTAAAATTAAGAAAAAGGCTTTTTAAATTTGATCTTTTAGCTGTTTAGTAGAGAATTCCCTAAATTGGTGCCCTTATGTGAGATTCCATATGTAAAGATACCAAATTAGGGTGCTGTTTAGCAGATAGCTCCCTTATTTGGTGTCCTTAAATATGGCAATCCTACATAAGGATAAGAAGTAGGGGAGTTATCGCTAAACAAAGATCAAAGTTAAGAGGTGTCAGCCATCCCAGAAATCTAGGTGGCTAATGTGAATTCTATGCAAATGTGTTGTCAGATGCCAGCATGCACAACATGCTGTCGTCAGACAGCCAATGGCAGCACATTACCCCATTACCTAGTGAAAATGAATAATGCTTCCAGCCCCCACTGTTTATGTGCCTCCCCTATATATTGTTCCTAGAGTCACCACTACTTCTGGGGCCCAGTTGTACGCTGTGGTGCTTTAATGGTGTGACCAGGCTTCTGTAATAATATAATGGCAGCCCAGGGGGAAGTGAAATTCAGTCACTTCCTCCCAGCTAACACTGAGACACGCAGGATGGAGGGCGGCACTGATTGGGAGAGAACTAGAGCCCAACTCCCAACAGCCTCAGCCAGCAGGAACTAAACAGGAGGATGGCATTGTGTATCTGTATGTGTGTCCAGGGGTGTATTTGCCGCAAGGCAAACAAGGCATTTGCCTTGGGCGGCATTTTCCAGGGGGCGGCAAAAAAAGCCGCCCCCAAACGCCCAGGGCAAATGCCTTGTTAGCCTTGCGGCTAACAGACATCCTGGGCTGGTGGCTGCTGGGCTGGTTGCTGGGCGGGCGGGCGGGCGGGCAGGCGGCTGGCGAGGGAGCACTTCCTCTGAGCTGTCTGCTCAGCTCCCTCGCGCGCCGCAGAGTGAGGCTGGGAGCCGGAATATGACGTCATATTCCGGCTCCGCCTCCCAGCCTCACTCTGCGGCGCGCGAGGGAGCTGAGCAGACAGCTCAGAGGAAGTGCTCCCTCGCCAGCCGCCCGCCCAGCAACCAGCCCAGCAGCCCGACCGGCAGCCCCACTAGACCCCAGGGAGAGGGAGAACCCCCCCAGCATTCCCAAAGGTAAGGAGGCTGGGGGGGTAAATTAAAAAAAAAATGAGTTAATGTGAGTGAGTGTGTCTGTTAGTGAGTGTGTGTGAGTGTGTCTGTTAGTGAGTGTGTGTGAGTGTGTCTGTTAGTGTGTCTGTTAGTGAGTGTGTGTGAGTGTGTCTGTTAGTGAGTGTGTGTGAGTGTGTCTGACTGTGTGTCTGTTAGTGTGTGTGAGTGTGTCTGTTAGTGAGTGTGAGTGTGTCTGTTAGTGTGTGTGTGTGTCTGTTAGTGAGTGTGAGAGTGTGTGTGAGTGTGTCTGACTGTGTGTGTCTGTTAGTGTGTGTGAGTGTGTCTGTTAGTGAGTGTGAGTGTGTCTGTTAGTGTGTGTGAGTGTCTGTTAGTGTGGCTGTTAGTGTGTGGCTGTTAGTGTGTGGCTGTTAGTGTGTGGCTGTTAGTGTGTGGCTGTTAGTGAGTGTGAGTTTGTCTGTTTGTCTGTTAGAGTGTGTGTGTGTGAGAGTGTGTCTGTTAGAGTGTGTGTGTGTGTCTGACTGTGTGTGTCTGTTAGTGTGTGTATGTCAGTGTGTGTGAGTGTCTGTTAGTGAGTGTGTGAGTGTGTCTGTTAGCAGCTAACAGACACACTCACACACTCACTAACAGACACTCACACACACTGACATACACACACTAACAGACACACACACTAACAGACACACTCACTAACAGACACACTCACTAACAGACACACTCACTAACAGACACACTCACTAACAGACACTCACTAACAGACACACTCACTAACAGACACACTCACACACAGACACACTCACACACAGACACACTCACACACAGACACACTCACACACAGACACACTCACACACAGACACACACACACACTGACAGATACGCATCCATTAGCTAACAGTTAGCTAATGGATGCGTATCTGTCAGTGTGTGTGTGTATTTAGAAGGCGGGGGAAGGGTTGGGTGGGGGTGGCGGGGGTGGGGGGGTGGGGGTGAGGGGGGCGCCTGAGTTTTGTCCTGCCTAGGGCAGCACAAAACCAGGATACACCCCTGTGTGTGTCTGTGTAGTTGCATGTGTGTAAATGTGTGTCTGTATATATCTGCATACATCTCAGCATCTTGCCAACACTACACACAAACACATCCCTGCATTCCAGTGCAAACACTACATACAAACACACCACTGTATTAAAACATCACCATTATATATAACCACACCACTGCATCTCACCAACACTACACACAAAAGCATGCCTGCATTAAAATGCCAACACTACATACAAACACACCCATACATTCGATAAAGAGGAGGAGGTGGGACTGGAGAAAGTCCCTAAGGTGGAGAGTTAAAGTGAAAGATGGGGAGTCCCTACCTTTTAATAATCCTAAGGGGAAACAAAATAGGGAGGGAATAGGACAGGTAAATCAAGGGTTAGGAGTGTGCCAGCAATCAAGGGACAAATAGTATCTCAGGTGCCCCCTTGAATGGGAAGGCTACCTGACTATGTCCTTAACTTGAATAGCTCCCCTTAACCGGAACCCTTATAGAGGGATCTAAGGTAATAGGAGAAACTTGCTGCCATGGACGGAGGTGCAGAGAAGGGAGAATCCTCTACAGGGGGACACACAGAGGTCCCAATAATAACCTTAGCAATGCTGAGTAGAGAGGACTGACCCTAAGTACCTCGGCACTATATGGAAGCCACTAGTGCCTACTATAACCGGAGTCCCTTGAATAGCTCCCCCTCACCGAAAACTATGTTGAATCAGGCCCTAACTGATAACCTAATTACCATAAACGAATTTGAATTCATGCTAGTGAGACAACCCGTACTATCAACCTTTTACAGTCTACCTAAGGTCCATAAATCCCTAGACAACCCGTCGGGTAGACCGATCGTATCTGGATGCGGCAATTTGACCCAGAATCTTAGCATTTTTCTGGATAAGATTTTGTCACCTATTGTCTCCAAGTTGCCATCGTATATAAGAGACACGAAACAAATGCTCAGTTTCCTTAAGGATATCTCCATGCCAGACCAGGCACTACTATGCAGTCTGGATGTAGAGTCACTATATAGCTCTATACCCCACATACAGGGAATTAATGACATTAGAACCATCCTGGAACAAGAACTACAATCCCCGTCTGCATATATTGAACTTATCTCTAATATACTTAGAACAATCCTTACTAAGAATATTTTTCTCTTCAATGGTGTAGTCTATCAACAAATCAGGGGGACTGCGATGGGTACATCTTGTGCCCCGTCGTATGCAAATCTCTACTTGGGCATCTGGGAAAACTACATTAGTTCTGCTCCACATTTGAGCCACTTCATGGCAATGGTCTTTTGTTGGAAGCGCTATATAGATGACGTGCTTATTATCTGGTCCGGCACTGCACAAGACTTCAAAACTTTTGTAAACCTTCTAAACAGAAATGATCTTAATCTTAAATTCACCAGCGAGATAGGGGGTGAACTACTTAATTTTCTGGACATTACCATAGCCGTTTCCGAAGGGGGCATTGCAACAACCCTCTTCAAAAAGCAAACAGCCACTAATAGCCTTTTGAACTGGCATAGTCACCACCCTCGCCCTCTTAAAGCTGGCATACCAATAGGGCAATACCTAAGATTAAGACGCAACTGCTCTTCTGTGGACGATTTCAAAATCAAAGGAACTCAGACGTGCCTTTAAGGACAAGGGTTACCCCAATAGGGTCTTACGTAGAGCCTATAGCCGAGCAATCAGCACCGAACGTGAGTCCCTTTTGATTGATAACAAGATACAAGGTCAAGATCAAAAACTGATCCGCTGCATCGCCACATATGATGCAGGGTGGGACTTCATGATGAGCACCCTCAAGCGGTACTGGCCCATCCTGACTTCTGACCCTCAAATTAAACAAATTAAACAGGTAGTCACCACTTTTCCCTCAGTGACGGCACGCAGGGGAAAAAACTTACGTGATACTTTGGTACAGAGCCATCTTGCCCCCCTGAAAAACTACCTACCAAAGGGGTCGTACAGATGTGGACACTGTAGCGCATGTCAATTCATTAATTTAAAATCTAAAAACTTCACAGACAGCAACAACAAGGAAATTTTTCCCGTACGCTCATTTTTCAACTGCAGGACACAAGGGGTAATCTACCTACTCACCTGTTCATGCGGTATGAAATACGTGGGTAAAACGTTCAGACCCTTTAAACTAAGAATCAGAGAACACGTCAACTCAGTCAGAAGACCCCTGGAAACTCCAATCTCACGTCACTTGAAAATCCATCATCAAAACTCAGCAAATAAGTTAAAATTCATAGGGATTGAACACATCCCACAGACTCAACGGAAGGGGGATTGGGATACAAAACTAAGACAACGCGAATCCTATTGGATTTATAAACTTAAAACCCTCACCCCGCAGGTCTGAATGAGGGCTTCTCTTTCTCAGCCTTCCTTTAAACACCTTACCTATCTCTATCCACCTCTCATTTTGGATGTTTTAATGATGGTGATTCCCACCAGTCCTGTTGTTGGACACAAATTCGTCACTGTAAATAAACACATTACATGTATATTTTGTACATATCTCTACTAAGAACTATATGTCTTCCCCCTTATGGTTATACCTCTGTTATCATTTCACAGGTAACTCCTTTTTGTTCCATCCCTATAGATGATCTATAGAACTTATAATCACTTATTCTTGTGCCTTATTTGATGGATGCATTTAGCACCATAACCAGTTATATCACAATCATTGTGACATACCCAGTACCTCTCATATATTGTACATACTGACTACAACACAAAATCATTTAGCCTCCAGATTCATGCTGTAGGGGTTAAATTACTCCTTTATCCCCCACATATGGTCTTTGCCGATAGTCCCCTTATCACATCCCACGGCCCATGTCGGGTACCGCGTCATATGACGCAACCGCTAACAGGGCGTGTTAGAGATGTGACAGACGGGCTGAGCACCAATGAATTGAAGCTCCATATCCCTCCCGCATGACTAGAACCGCGTCAGATGACGCGGCTAGCAAGGGGAGGGACCAACAATGAGTCAGACCAATCAACATTGAGAGGAGGGACTAGCAACAGGGATAGACCAATGAGCACCGAGGAAGCACAGCGGACCACGTGGTATACACAGCCGGCAACACTTACGGAACGATTACATAGAGAGGTATTTAAACCATTACTGGGAACCCAAACAGTTCATTGCTCCTGACGACGGCGTGCTGAAACGCCGAAACGCGCGTCGAGCTAGACTTCTTTCTTTATTTTATTTATTTACTAGCACTTTTTTGGTAGCACTAATGGATTTGATTTAATTTAATTTAATTTATTTTTAGCTATTAGGACAGGCAGGGACTCTGGTCATAGTAGGCACTAGTGGCTTTCATACAGTGCCGAGGTACTTAGGGTCAGTCCTCTCTACTCAGCATTTCTGCTAAGGTTAATTTTGGGACCTTTGGGTGTCCCTCTGTAGAGGCTTCTCCCTTCTCTGCACTTATGTCCACTGGCAGTAAGCCTTTCCTACTACCCCAGATCCCTCTTTAAGGGTTTCGGTGAGGGGGAGCTATTCAAGGGACTCCGGTTATAGTAGGCACTAGTGGCTTCCATATAGTGCCGAGGTACTTAGGGTCAGTCCTCTCTACTCAGCATTGCTAAGGTTATTATTGGGACCTCTGTGTGTCCCCCTGTAGAGGATTCTCCCTTCTCTGCACCCAGGGCCGGCGCCACCTGTAAGGCGACCTAGGCAGCCGCCTAGGGCGCAACTTACTAGGGGGCGCCGGATCCCTGTCCCCGGTGCGCCTCCTCATGCTGCACCGCCTGAGCGCTTTAGCAAGCCCCAGGCGGCGCAGCACTGCTGTGTGAGGGCGGCTGGGTTTGAGTGACCGGCAGGAGGGAAGCGCAGAGCGCTCCCTCCTGCCGGTCTCCATGTAGCGTGGCCGGGCAGCGCGGAACGGGGACAGGAACCTTTGTTTCCTGTACCCGGCCGCCGGCGGAATGACAGGAAGTGCTCACTCAGTGAGCATTTCCTGTCATTCGGCCGGCGGCCGGGTACAGGAAACAATGGATCCTGTCCCGCGTTCCGCGCCGCCCGGCCACGCTACATGGGCAGGAGGGGAGGGTAAGGACCACTAAGGGGGGGGGGGTGTTAAGGACTACTAAGGGGGGGGGTGTTAAGGACCACTAAGGGAGGGAGGGAGGGTTTAAGGACCACTAATGGAGGGGGGGAGGGTATTAGGACCACTAAGGGAGGGGGGAGGGTATAAGGACCACTAAGGGAGGGGGGGGTGTATAAGGACCACTAAGGGAGGGGGGTATAAGGACCACTAAGGGAGGGGGGGTATAAGGACCACTAAGGGAGGGGGGGAGGGTATAAGGACCAATAAGGGGGGGGTATAAGGACCACTAAGGGGGGGGGTATAAGGACCACTAAGGGAGGGGGGGTATAAGGACCACTAAGGGAGGGGGGGAGGGTATAAGGACCACTAAGGGAGGGGGGGTATAAGGACCACTAAGGGAGGGGGGGATATATAAGGACCACTAAGGTAGGGGTGGGTATAAGGACCACTAAGGGAGGGGGGGTATAAGGACCACTAGGGGAGGGGGGTATAAGGACCACTGGGGGAGGGTATAAGGACCACTAAGGGAGGGAGGGGGTATAAGGACCACTAAGGGAGGGGGGGAGGGTATAAGGACCACTAAGGGAGGGGGGGAGGGTATAAGGACCACTAAGGGAGGGGGGAGGGTATAAGGACCACTAAGGGAGGGGGGGAGGGTATAAGGACCACTAAGGGAGGGGGGGTATAAGGACCACTAAGGGGGGGGTATAAGGACCACTAAGGGAGGGGGGATATAAGGACCACTAAGGGAGGGGGGGGGTATAAGGACCACTAAGGGAGGGGGGGTATAAGGACCACTAAGGGAGGGGGGTATAAGGACCACTAGGGGGGGTATAAGGACCACTAGGGGAGGGGGGGGTATAAGGACCACTAGGGGGGGTATAAGGACCACTAGGAGAGGGGGGGTATAAGGACCACTAGGGGAGGGATGGGGGGGTATAAGGACCACTAGGGGAGGGATGGTTGGGATAAGGACCACTATGGGAGGGGGGGGATAAGGAGCACTATGGGAGGAGGGGGATAAGGAGCACTATGGGAGGGGGGGGGATAAGGAGCACTATGGGAGGGGGGGATAAGGAGCACTATAGGAGGGAGGGGGGGATAAGGACCCTATCCTACCCCACAAACCCTCTCTTTTACACTACACACATACACAATGCATCCCCCCCACACACACAGAAACAAACAATGCATTCCTACTCACACACAGACACACCCGAAACACACAATTCATCCCTTACGTTCTCTTACATAATTAATGCACCCCTTACAGACACACACTGCATTCAATTACATACACAGAAACAAACCTTGCACCCCTTACACACACACACACACACACACACACACACACACAGAAACATACAATGCATTCCTTACAAGCAAAAACACACTACATCCCCTATAAACACACTACATCCCTTACACAAATTGCACACATAAAACATCCCCAACTCACGGATGGGCCATGTAGGTGGATTTATGGGTGGGCATTGTAGGCGTATGCCCCCTGGGGGCCCAGACCTTGAGCTGTGTAAGGGGCCCTAAAAAATGGAGCTGCTTCCTGTTCGTTAATTGTTGTGAGCACTGTTAAAAACAGTCTCTAGAGAGCCTCTTCTACACCAGACCTGTGGAGCCAGACTGAGCCCATCATCAGCCTCTTGTCCTCATCTGGTGGTAAGTAGGCAATCCAATATATTATTAGTGGCACTAATCTCTAATTTACCTCACATTAAATGGATACTATAGTCACCAGAAGCACTACAGCATAATGTAGTGGTTCTGGTGTCTATAGCCTGTGCCTGTAGGCTTTCTAATGTAAACACACTGTCTTTTCAGATAAGACACTTTGTGAAGACTGGCGTTGGCCCATATGGCAGAGCATATGGGCGGGGCATTGTGATGTCACATGGTGGGCTGGACATATGGGGGGGCGGCAAAATTTTTTTGCCTAGGGCGGCAAAAATCCTTGCACCGGCCCTGTCTGCACCTCCGTCCATGGCAGCAAGTTTCTCCTATTACCTTAGATCCCTCTATAAGGGTTCCGGTTAAGGGGAGCTATTTAAGTTAAGGACATCTTTCACTTTAACTCTCCACCTTAGGGACTTTCTCCAGTCCCACCTCCTCCTCTTTATCTATTTTACATTTAAGGGTTATTCCCTTCTGGGAGAGTTATTGCAGGGCATTTTGACACTAATCCACCGGTCAAAATTTTGACCTCTGCATAAGTGCCATCACCAATCTACACCCATACATTCACTCACACTTCCTCCATACAAAAGCATGCTTACATTGAAACACGCAAGCACTGCTCAATGCTACATACATTAAAAAAATTGTGGGTGTTTTTTATATTTTAAAGTGCAGGGGGGAGGGGGGGTTCCAAAACTAGGACCCGCCCCGGGTGCCATATGCTCTAGGTACACCCTGGCTGTCGGGTGATCCCAGTCGGCAGGGTCTTTAACAGACCCACCTTATTCGGGTCACGGCGGCTATGAAGGCCGATCTGGACGTTTGGGGAGAATTTTTACGGGATTTTAACGGGAAGGTGTTCTTTCGGGAGCCGGCAGCTTCGTCACAGGAGCTGGAGCTGTTCACGGACGCTTCGGGTAGCGTTGGTTTCGGGGCTTACTTCTCGGGTCAATGGTGCGCGGAGACTTGGCCAGAGGAATGGAGGGTCAGCCCGCTGATTCGCAACTTGGCGTTCCTGGAGTTGTTCCTGTTAGTTGTAGCACTGTCACTATGGGGTCCGCAGTTGAGGGATAAGAAGGTTGTATTCTTTACGGACAATATGGCAGTAGTTGACGCAGTGAATGGGCTGTCAGCGTCCTCTATCCCGGTGGTTCGGCTCCTTCGCCGTTTTGTATTGTTTTGTATGCGTTTTAATATTGTTTTTCGGGCCCGCCACGTGCCCGGACTGTTGAATGTTATTGCCGATGCGTTATCTCGTTCGCAGTGGGAGAGGTTTCGGCAAGCGGCTCGTGGCGCGGGAGGAAGGGATGTCTTGCTCGGACGAGATGTGGCGGCTCGGGACATCATGCTTGGCGGACTGATCAGGGACTCCCTGGCGCCCGCTACATGGACGGCTTACAGTAAGGTGTGGGGGGAATGGGACGAGCTAGTGCAACAGTCGGGGGGTCAGCTCTCACGGGAAGCCCGGTCGGACACGCTGTTGTGGCTCGTGTGTAGGTCGGTTACCGCAGGGGCTTCGGCCGCGGTGATAGGACGGAAGCTGGCAGCGCTAGCTTTCTTGTTCAAATTCAATGGATGGGAGGATGCCACAAAACATTTTCTGGTGAGGCAGGCGCTGAAAGGTTTAAGGAGGGGAAAAGTGTCAGTGGATTCCAGGAGGCCGGTGTCGTTCGAGTTGCTACAGCGGGTAGTCAGGGTCCTGCCCGTGGTGTGTTTTTCGGGATACAAAGTTAAGTTGTTCTACGTGGTTTTTAGTTTGGCATTTTTGGGGGCATTTCGTGTCAGCGAGCTGGTCAGCTGCAACCGCCAAGGGGCGGGAGGCTTCAGGCAGTGGATGTGGAGGTGTGGAGTGACAAGGTGGTGATCAACCTGAGGCGGTCCAAGACGGACACAATGGGGAAGGGGACCTTGGTTACGTTGAGGGAGCTCCCAGGCGGGGGCACGTGCCCGGTTAAGTGCGCCACAGCCTTCCAGGAAGTCCAGGCGACGGCCTGGGGTTCATATTTTCAACACGAGGACGGCTCTTCACTATCGAAGTTCCAGTTCCTCATGGTTCTGCGGAAGGCATTGGAAAAGTTGGGAGTGGACCCAAGACAATTTGGGACTCATTCCTTTCGGATTGGCGCGGCTACGGAAGCAGCGAGACTGGGTCTGGGTGATGATCGGGTAAAAAAGATCGGCAGGTGGGAATCCCTGAGGTTCAGGTCTTACGTTAGGCCAGACAAGTTGGTGTAAGGCCTATGCGTGGTTCAAGGGGAGTTGTTACTTTAATGTTGTGTTGTGGTTGGCTATGTTGCTTTATGTTTTGCAGGTTGGACGGCATGGGTGGTCGGCCACTCATATATCTACTGGGCACATCGGAGAGCTGCAGTTCGACATCGGGGTCTACGCCTGGGCTTTCCGAGTTCCATGGTGCAGCTCCGGTGGTTTGGATACCGGGGTTGGGGTTGGAGTGCTTTCTGTGCGGAAATGTTTTGTAAAATTCTGTTGGGTCAGGTTCCGGACATAGTGTTGCTTCATGCAGGAGGCAATGATGTGGGGTCATTCCCGCTGAAGGTATTGATCGAGAGTATGAAGAGGGACGTGGACAAGCTAATCTTAACACTAAAACTAAATTAGGCGAGGAGAGCTTCTTACCATACTAGCACGGGTGGGGGAAGGCACACTGACGGGCTAACCCTGAGTCCATACTCCAGAGAGACAACAACGAGGGGTAGCTGATCAAAGACGAGGAATCGGGAAGACCGTCTAACATAGTCATAGACACCAGCAGACCCCGAAAAACAGAATGCTCTACCTCTCCCCCCCCCTCCTCCCCTCTTAAGATGAGAGGCACCCATCCTTAACGCATGAGACCCCAGCCGAAACCCCCAGAAAATCCAGAGATAGCCACTAGCCCAGACATAGCATACGCAATGGGAAACTGGAATGATGCCTAACATATTGCTTAAAAATGTGGACCTGCGAGTCCAATAATGATGAAACTTGACCAGTCGAAGGTGTCTTGTATAACACCGGAATATATTTTATGTTCTTTATTATCTGGACCTGCGTGTCCACACTGTTGGTTAAACCTGTTGAAATTCTAAACAAATCCAAATAAAACTATATTTACAAAAGAAAAAACTAAATTAGGTATTAGGAAGAAATAATGTCACTTCAAGGATGTGAATACCTTATAATGTTTACAGATCTAGGCCCTGCTATGTGGACAAGGGCACATGTATGAGTGTGGGGGATGCTTATGATTGGATGTAAGTGTGTAAGGTTCGGGTCTTAACCTCCCCTGCTCTGTAGGATAAACTTTTAAGTTACTGACTTGGACGTGCCCACCGAGCGGGTGGAGACACCAGCTGGCATGTGTTGTCGGGCTTGTGCCCTCGGAGGAGCGGGTACTCTCTGGTTTGATACGCTCCAGATTATGTGTAAGGACAGTGTCTATCGTTTCTCTGTCAGGCAGTCAGGTTAGAGGGTACATCATAGGATTAGACAAGAGTCCTATAGGAATAAATGAAAGCGAATCAAAGCAGAACTTTTAGAGAAGAAAATAAAAAGAAAAATTGGTTAGAACCAGTCATGTATAGTTTTAACATCGTCCCAGTTGTGTCACCAGAAGGAGGGCCGCCGCTGTTAAGGTTTGCAGCGGTGTACCGGTTCTCATCTCGACTCTTCATTGGTGGTGGTGGTGGTGCTTCTCTGGTGTGTGGGACAAAGGGTGTAACCGTGGCTGGATCCCAGGATCTTTCAGGCGGCCTCGGAGTTGCTGGTAAGGTGGGTAGGCCCAGTTTCTGCAGAAAGGGTACGGCTTCGTCCATGGTGTGCAGGACATGAGTGATGCCGGCTTGTGTAACTATGATGGAGTTATCAGTCCCCACCTGCATGGCAGGCCTGCCGAGCGTTGTTGGGTGGTGAAGGATCTGCAGGATTTCCTCCACAGCAGGGCGGCCCTAGTCAGATCTTGGAAGAAGGACAATGTGGAGTTCTTGACGTCGAGTGGTGTTTTACCCTTTATGGCTTGCATGATTTGTATTATATCCTGGACCGTGAGGCAGTATAAGATGACATTGCAATTTAAGTTGGGTTTTGTGTGGGCTGTTGTGGGGATGCGGTATATGCCATCAACAGTCAGTTTGTGTGCCGCTTTTGGAGGTAGTTTTGTAGCAAGGAGGTGCCTCAAATAGTGAGGCTGTTCCTCTGCGGACACTGCAGCAGGGATCCCCCTGATTTTTATATGCAAACGGCGTTGTCGGTCCTCCATGACCGTGAGCTTTGCAGTCAGGATTCTCTGGTTCAGTTGGAGTTGGTGGAACGAGTCCTGTACAGCAGTGATCTTGGTATGTGTTTCCGCTATGTTGTCCTCGGCTGCCCCCACTCTTTCTCGGACTGCTTGCAACTCTGTTTTGAGCTTGCCGCCAGTATTTTATGAATGTTGGAGAGGAGAACTTTCAGATCTCCCTTCGTGGTTGGAGCAGGGTCATCTGAGGTGTCCATGGAGATGGCGAGTGTTGTCGGAGGGGTTGGTGCTGCATCCGGCTCCCGTAGGTCCGCGCCCTATAGTTTGCTTCTGGGGTCAGAGGGGGTTTAGGCTGCACTGGTCGTTGCAGCATGGTTCCAATGTCCCTGTTGTCAGACCCAGAGGTGGGTTTCTGTGATCTGCGGCCCATAGCCGGCTTGTGTGTTGGCGACACCTCTCTTGGGCATTCTGTAAGGTCTCTGCTGAGGAGTGCCTCGAGGTCTGTAATTGTCAGTGGGTGGTAGGCCTCAATTCTGCGGCGCTGTTTAGGCTGCTTTTGGGGCTGGAAAAAAGGCATCGGTCGACACAGCCTTGCTTGCTGGTTCTGATGCTGTGGGTTTTCAAGATGGATTGGCTTTAGATTTGCCAATATCAGGCGGATTAAGTGTAGATCCGAAGGAGCTCAGGAACATGGCATCTGGTTAGGTCTGCATGCAGGCTCCGCCCCTCGCTGTGGCCTGTTTCATCAAAAGTCTGTCGTTATTGGGGGGTATTTGGGATAGGTCCTGTTATTATTCGCATCCAATTTCCTGCTATGTACATTCATGTCAAAAAGCATTGTTTTCAAGTCACCATAATATGAAACATGAAAACATACTGGAGAAAAATGGTGAAAACAAACATCAATTTCAGAACTCTAAGTTACTAAAACATAGATTTCACAATACACATACACTCTATCAGAGGCTTTATTTATGACCAATTCTCACATTTAGAAATGTAACAAAATGCAAAAAGAAAAAACATGCACACAAAAATTTGAGAATGATTTTAGTTTTGAAAAATAACGAATTGATTTCTAAATTTTTCCTAATGAATATAATGTGAATTTCTAATGTGCTAATCACTTGTGGTTATCATAACACATACCAAGAAAGCTTAGATTTTAATGTCATGGGGTTGAGTAGGTGGCCTTTTGAGGACCTTGTGGTGTCTTCTTGAAGTGTCTTCATATTCGAAGCACAGTGTAATCTCTCTCCATGCTGCCAAAACCAGATTTACCCTAAAACTTCAAAAAACTATGTAACTATTTTGATGTTCAGTTTCGTGAACTAGATCCCTCCTTCCTCCCCCGTGGAGTAATCAGAAAGTCATCCCAGGGGTAGAGGGACATTTTCATCTGGCTTTTGTGGACTCTGCCAAACTAAACATGATTACTGTATTTAAAAAATATTGAAAGCATTTCCTTTCAGTGTTTGTTCGCTGTTACCCACACAATCTGGCGCGTAGATGATGTGCAGGAATGTGACACACAGTTTCTTTCCATATTAGCATTTAACCTTCATAAGGAAGAAATGAACAGGGTATGAAGATTTTCGACGCTGAAATATTTGTTTCCTATTCCATATATTACAGAATTTTCCTTCTCCTCTGTTTAGATATTCTGTCTTTAGGGTGTTTTACACATTCTAAGTATGCCGGACTATAAACCAGCAGAAGCAGTGGTGTCATGGAAAATAGTTTTATTTCATTTCGTAATCATTTGATGAACTGATAAAGTATTGCTTTTGGCAATCAAGTGTTCCGTTAACTCTTCAGTACCACGGGAAACAGCACTAGCTTAAGAAAAACAGCCCATGTATATATTGAATACACACACAGACAGACCGTGTTTTTTTCAGTGATTCACTAAAATAGGAGTTTCCAGAAATGTAAGTATATTATTATTTTTTATTATTATTTTATTATTCATATAGCGCCAGCAAATTCCGTAGTGCGGTACAATGGGTGGACTAATAGACATGTAATTGTAACCAGACAAATGGACGCACAGGACCAGAGGGGTTGAGGGCCCTGCTCAATGAGCTTGCATGCTACAGAGAATCGGGTAAAGTGACACAAAGGGCAAAAGTAGTGGTAATGAAATAGGTTGCTAGAAAAGTATTCACTGGGAACAGTTTAAATGATATGCTTTCCTGAAAAAGTGAAGGAGTGGAGACTGGGTGAAAGTATAACGGGGAAGGGAAGGAAAGGAAGGGAGTACTATATGGGTTGTAGTAAAGATTTGTGATGTTTACCTTTGTATGACCAGGGAATCCAGGGATCAGGGCATCACCTGATCATCTTTTTCGCAGCACCGTGGTTTGAGGAAGGGTTAGGGGCCACTCATCAGGCTCTTACTCTGTCTTACTTTATTCCCCATTGGGAGAGGGTGGTATTTTCAACTCCACCAGTTAATGTTGGTATCCTGCTTTTTTTTCTTTTCTTTTTTTTAAACTGGGTGAGATAGTCTCAAGGATCTTTTCACCCACTCCAAACATGGTTTTATGTCTGGGCTGGGGTATAGAACAGATGCATAGCGCCTCTCCCTTATGTCAATAGAGCAGGAAACAAAAAAAAAAAAAACCTCAATGTTATATATAGGAGATGTTACTACCTAACAGTCAGTCGTTATTACTGGCCTTTCCAGCAGAAGGATTAAATCTATTTTAACAGGCCTAGTTTAATATTAGACAACAAAGGAATTGGGATACGGCTGTAAATCTAAAACAAACAAACCGCATACATAGTGTAATACAATTTAAAAACAAAGTTGTATAAATGTAATGCACTCACAAGATTACGTGAAAATAGCGCTCTAAGGTGCCTCCCCCGATAGCAGTGGGGGGCCAAGTGATCCCTTCTGTTGTTCACCGATGGATACACAATGCAGGACTCCAGTGATGGTGAAAAAATGGACGCTTTATTAAATTTCCACCAAATAATTATAAAATATAATATAAAATAAGATATAAAATGCCAATAGGTCCTACGCGTTTCGTTCACTATATGTGAACTTCCTCAGGGACCTTAGAATAAAATTATAAGCACCAAACAATGACAAACTTGAAAAGCAGCCTAATTCCCCCATCCCCACAGTCCCAATATATAGGGCTACTCCCTGTGTCCATAATGGAGTTCATGGGCGTCTTCCTGCTTCTCGGTCTTCATTGGTCCGGTCGGAACTCGTCCTCAGCTGTTAGGGGATTTCTTCTTGTTTCCAATTACAAAAAACCCGCGTTCGGGTCCGTGAAACCGGAACCGGACGTGACGTCAATCACATGCTTCCGCGTTCCACCTTGTGTGTCATCACTGAAGGTGATGTAGCATCAGGGCTGTGCCCTCTGGTGGTCGCCAATAGAATAGTCCCATAATGTTAATGATAAGTGTATCTGTCTGAAAACATAAAAACATCGGCAGCAACAGAATATAACCAGTATAGTAAACCCCCATATATATGGGGAACTAATAGAGCATATTATATCAAATAAATCATTATAAAAGAAAATTCTCTCTCTCTTTTTTTTTTTTTATATCATTTATATCAGTGCAAATGTTTGTTAAGAATATTAGAAAATTCAAAAAAAGAAATAAAGTGTATACACGTCTATATTTTGGTAATATTATATGTTATGTCAACAAATGGATATTAATATATATCTAAATCAATGATAATCAGTGTAGCCGATAGCCATTTAGTTATAAGGTCTAAAGATTATGGAGAGCAAAAATATTGTTAATCTTTAAAGTCACGAAGAGAATGTAGGTTATTGTATATTGAAATGGGAAAATATGAAGCCCCTCAATAAGTATATATACCTAAAAAGATTAAAGGGATATAAACAAAAAACGAAACAACATGTGGTTTATAAAAAACAAACCAAGTCAATATCAACGTTTAGCCCATTGGGCTCTAATGTTTTTACTTTATGGATCCAGAAAGTTTCTCGTCTGGAAAGTTGTTGGACTCTGTCCCCACCACGCCAGTGAGGGAAAACCCTCTCGATGCCTGTACATCTAAAGTCCTTCAAAGAAAAAGAAGGGCATGTATTGCAATGTACAGGGACCGAGTGGGTTGTAAGTCCTTTTTTAATATTATTCAAGTGTTCCAAAAGCCGAATTTTAAGGGCTCGCTTCGTGCGGCCCACATACTGTTTGCCACACGGGCACGGGAGTAAATATACAACAAAGTCCGTGTGGCAACCTATGTCTGACTTTATACGATACATATCACCAGTTATATGACTAGAAAATGTATTAGACCTCTCCACAGAAGTCGTCCGGCAAACTTTACATATGTTACACCCCCTAAAGGATCCAATATCTCCCCTATTTGAGTCTGGTTTGATGGCATAACTTGGGGCCAACATGTTTTTCAAATTTGTATTATTTTTGTAAATAATCTGAGGGTGATTAGATAAATGGGTCCCACGTATTGGATCCTGTAATAATATAGACCAATGGTTTGTTAAACTTTTTTTTTTTTTTTTTGTAAATACAATTTTTATTCGTGATAACAAGGTTGAGCTATAACCATGGGACTTGCAGGTCCCCATAAGCGTAATACATATCATATAACATGTACAATCTGTGCGGAAACAAAGTTATGCAATATTGAGTGTTTGTCTGAGCTTGCACGACCTTTGCTTAGTCTGATTCATGAAGGTCTTGTAACATTTGTAATTGCCATATGTGCATTTAGTGAGTGCGCCCTTTGTCAGGGATGGGCAGCTTCAAGACTCTCATTTCTATCAAAGCTTAATTTCTCCCATACCACCCAATTCACCTGTGCAGGAGTAGTTTTTCTCCCTTTCTCTCTTTTTCTATCCCCTCTCTCTATTCTTTCCCTCTTCTCTCTTTCTTCCCTTCTCTCCTTTTCCCCTCCCTCCTTTCTCCCTTCCCTATGTTAATGCAAATGGTTATACGGGCTCACAGGCCCACAATGTTGACGGGCACGCAGGTCCTAAGTATCGTAAGTTAATTTCACTTTTGTAAAGACATTTCTCCTGGAAGATGAGTTTAGCCAAATATTTACGTAACTGACTGTTCCCCCGTTTGCTAGAGTTGTGTGTTCCAGTGTTTTTGGAGCTTGTGAGTGTGGAACGCGTTAGTACTTTGCGTCGTGCGTGTATCTGCTTGAGGTAGGTCCCTCAGTGTTCGTACTTTGCCCTACAGTCTATCCTTTGTCCCCGACCGTGGGAGTAACTTGGCAAATATCTATGAAGTCGTGAGTGGGTTTGTGTTATGTGGAGCCGGATAGCCTCCTTGGTCGTTTGGGGTCTGTTGCGTTTGGGTCTCTGGGATATGTCTCGTGTCGAGCTTGTCTCCGTTCCCTTGCCCTATGTCTGGTGTGTTTCCAGTTGTTGCGTCTAAGCGTACGTATCGTCTCAGGTTTTTACTGTTTATGGTTGGGTGTTTATTGCTGTCGGAAGCTCCCTTCTAGGGTTGAATCAGATTCACTCAGGCTATATTGTTTTAGGTTTGCTCGTCTGTGTGAGAGTGTGTTGTTACATTTCCTAGCTTATGTTACATAAGTCTATTTATTTATAATTTGCCTGTGATAGTCTGTCTGTGTCTCCGTCCTCTCCCCTTCTCCAAATGGACGGTGTGTAGACCTCTGTTGTGTAGTCCTCCCTTGTCTATTGTTGCTTCATCAGTGTGTATGTGATTGCTCGATTTGAATTTGTGTGTAGGTGTTTGTTTACGTGTCCTGGATATATGACAAGTTTCACAGATCACGGTACCTCCCGGCCACGGCCGCCCCGGACACTTATTAGACTGACTTCGGCATTGGCTTGCGAGGTTGTGAATGTATGTGGTGAGAAAGAAGAAGAAGAAAGAAAAAAAAGAGTAAAGGGGGAGGGAAGGAGGGAGTGGGAGGACGAGATACGTTGCAGCACCCCTGGGTCCCCTCGGGTCTCGACGGATCGCGCTGTGTCTTCCTATGTTCTGTTTTGTGAAATATAAGTGTACCATGGTCTCCATAGTTCCGTGTGTTTCTCGCTTTTTCCTATCAGTTCTGCGTATCTTGCTTGCTAAACTTTTTTTGATCTTGTGGTGATCAGTATTATACTGAGTCATAAAAGCAGACCTAAACGAATTAACAGATGGATTGTGTTTTGGTCTGTCTATTAGAAGAGTGTTCCTCTCTGTTTGAGACAAATGACGAATTTCTTTTTCCAGGGCATTTTTCTCATAACCCTTCTCCAGCAATTTCTTTTTAATGTGTTGGGACTGAACCAGGAAGTCTTGATCATGAGAACAATTCCGTCTCAGACGCGTGAACTGACTCCTGGCTATTCCCTTCAACCAAGGTTTATGATGGCAACTTTTTTGATGTACAAAGCTGTTGCCATCTGTTGATTTAAAATACCATTTGAACCTCGCTGAACAAAGTTAAGTCTAAAAAATTGATTTCTTTTTTATTCCATACAGATGTAAAGACCAGATTATATGAATTGGAATTTAAAAAATCTACAAACTCAAAAAAAAGGGAAGAAGACCCCTTCCAAATTATAACCACATCATCGATATAACGTCGCCAAAGCACCAGGTTTTCCCTCCAGTCATGACCAGACCATACGAAGAGTTCTTCCCATCTCCTAACGTAGGTATTGGCATAACTGGGGGCAAAACTATATTGTCTTTCTAGTTTAATATTATGCGCACCAAGTCATTTTCTTCAAAAGGCCAACCAAGGAAATTCAGCCTCTCACTTCCCGGAGATCCAGTACATATAACTCTTTTAATCAAGTATCCTTGGGGGACTGACCTAACTCTCTCCTTAAGGAGATAACAGTGGTACTTGTATGACCTCTTTCCATGAGTACATACTAAACTGTTAACCAAGGTTTAGCACAATGTCTTGGATCCCAATAGTCACACAATGCTAGCTATTATTACCTATATTTCAATTACATTTTAATGTCAGATGATTTATGTGTTGTCATCTTTAAGGTGTGATTGTAGCATCTACTAGTTACCTTAATTCTTAGAAAGATTATTTAGGTCTACTAAATATCAGCCTTAATAAGCCTTAATCTTTAATCTAGGTTAAAACAATTGTCACATCTACGTGAAATTATGCCTTTATCTGCCAGAATGTTACTGCATGTTAGCCCAATTAACAAATCCTAGACTGTAAAATAGTTTTTGCACCAAGCTTATTTTTCCATAATTTATTTGCTAAATATGCAAAACTGCAGAGGAAGAGAGTAAAATAAACTCCCTGTTGTGTTCATGCCCCAGTCAGAGCATCATTGGTCATCTGTCTAGCTCCTAACGAGTTAACAAGATGTGTATGCCTAAGCTCTAGGGCAATATCCAATCAGACAATTATAGAATAGTCATATAAGTCTATTTGTTTCCCCTCTCTAAGTGAACACTATTATGAAAGTGTTAACTCTCGTGGTTTTGATCCAGTCAGATATACATTACACAAGCAGGCTTTGCAGGTGCTCATTATGCAGTCTCTGCATTCAACAAAATAAATGGCTCACAGAGGACAGTGGAAATGAGAACGATCTCAGTAACCATGTAAATGAATTAGCTATTAAGACAACAAGGATTTCTGCAGTATAAATTCTACATGCCATGTCCATAAGAAAGTGCGAAATAGGAGGGAGAGAATTATATAACCTATTTTTTAGAAGTTCCCTTGCAAATCACATCATCAACGATGTACATAGGCTGGATCAAGAGGAAAGTGCTGATCTAATTTAAACAATATTACGATTTGGAGCAGGTACAGTATCCCTAAAGAGCGACTAAATAAAATTAATCTAGCAATAGATGGAGGCTTGTTAGGTTTCACTATGTAAAATGAAGTACATATTAATCTAATTATCTGCACTGCCAATTTGCAGTAAGATGCTGTGTTTGTATGCATAATCTTCTTCTTTGTTCTTTGTTATAGGCATACGCACGCAAAGAAAAAGAAATGTATTCGCTAAATAGAATATCTGAGTAAATTAATAATTTAAATTTAAACAGAAAAATGACCTGGCCTAAAATGCTATTAAAATGATAAATGTTTAATTAAATTAAGACAACCGGTACAATTCAGGCTGAGGATTGTATATATTAATACAAGCTTTTCAGGGATATGTTAACTAAAGTATTTCATTGTAAAACATGCTTCTGGTATAAATGCACAAAGAGAACATACTAAATATGTGATGAATGGATAGCAATTGTGATTGCTTAGCAATATGACTCTTTCAGCTAGAGATGTATGTAGATAATGCAATGAAAATAATACCTAGTTTTGATTCCTGGTGGTGGATCATTTTGAATATGCACGTAAGAAACTGTATATGTGTGGTGTGCATGGATCTATACACTATGTGGACAAAAGTGTTGGGACACTGGCCATTACACTAACAGGGACTTTTATGATAATGCATTCTTAATACATAGATATTAATATATTGTTGGTCCCCCCTTTTGCAGCTAAAACTGCTTAAACTCTTCTGTGAAGGATTTCTATAAGATTTTGGACCTTTGCCCATCCATCCAGGAGAGCATTTGTGAGGTTAGGCACTGATGTTGGATTAGAAGGCCTGGCTAGCAGTCTCCGTTCCAGTTCATCCCAAAGATGTTCGATGGGGTTGAGGTCAGAGTTCTGTGCAGACCAGTCAAGTTCTTCAACACCAAATTCACCCAACCAAATTTTTATGAACCATGCTTTGTGCACTGCGTGGGGTCCAGTCATTATGGAAGAGAAAATGGCCTTCTCCAATACCTGTCAAATAGAAAAATGAATACTTAACATTAGAAGTCTTCTTTCTTTTTCCATCTTCTTTTCTTCAGCCCTTAAAATAGCCAAATAAAAATCCACGCAATCCAAGTCGAGTCGCAACTATTAAAATAAAAAAGTACCAGATCGCAAAAAAATAAAACATACTAAAAACAAAAAAATTCCCAGTGAAAACATAATCCATCTTTACCCATTGATTGCTCCACGCAGACTGAGCTTGCAGGGTAAAGAAAGCCTTAAGAAGCTGTCATATCCAGTGCAATTTGACTCAGAGCACTTACGCCAACCAATCAGAGTGCTCTGACAGGTAGATTTTGATTTTGTCAGCACCCAAGTCTAACTACAAGCACCATGGTCACTTTAGTGATTTGAAGTGGTTATGATGCCTGGAGTCTGTATGTGCAGTATTTTGCTATGAAACACTGCACATATAGAGTGTAATCGCTGTGATGCTAGTGTATCTCCTCCTCCATGCCAAGGTGAGGATACACAAATACACAGATCATGGGAACAAGGACAGAGAAAACAGAACAGTTGTATAGCATGTAAAGGAGAAAAATCAAGATCAATACACAAGTTGAGGTGAGAATTGCAGATTAACTGATATTTTAAAAAAGTAGCTGAATCAGATTTACAGAAATGTGGGATATTGTATAAATTAGCCAGGTCAGGGTCACAGGGGTACACAAAATCTTGAGATAAGCCAAAGTCAAACCAGAGAATCAAGAAACTGGACTACAAGGGAGCTAATCTGGTACTAGGAAAACAAACCATGATAGGGCAAAGGAAACACTACTAAATGAGCTTAAATATAGTTAGGAAGGCGCAGATCTTTCCACTCCTGCGACCCCAAAAAGTACATGAACAAGGTCACCAGAGTGACGCAAACAATTGCGGAAGTGATGCGGTGTATCTCGGTGTTATATTAGGACACAGAAGAAGGCAGCTTCACAATAGGCACATCTTGAGGATGACTGTATTACCATTAGAAGGGGGTGGATTGACTATTAAATTAATCGCTAAATGGGACCAAGGATTCTCAGGTATAGATAATGGATGCAATAATCCTCAAGGTACTCTATGCGTGGATTTAAACCTAGCACAAACATCACAGGCCTGAATATACTCCTTTGTATCTTTATGTAGTGAAGGTCACCAAAAATTATGGGAGAGATTAGATGGAATCTTAGATATACTTGGATGCCCTGGTGTCTGATTGTCATGAAATAAAGACAACAGAACCTTTCAACAGGACCTACATACAGTTTGTCTTGTGGTTTGCCACTAGGAGCTTTGTTCTGTTTGGATTGTATTCATTCTAGAATAGAGGAGAAAATGGTGAGTATAGTTGTAGCAATGATCCTTTCAGAAGGAACAACAAGAGTTGGGTCAGGGGCATGGCATTGTTAGGCTCTGGTATTGTGAGAGCCTGGTCTATATGTGATGATGTAGCTAAAACAGGAAAGAAAAAGGGATCATCTAGCTTGACAAGAAGACATTTTCTTGGCCTCTCTTATATAAGATAAATTCTTGTGATCTGTGAGAATTATTACTGGATCCTTAGATCCTTCCAATAAATGTCTCCATTCTTTCAAGGCTAAAACAATGGCAAACTGGCTATCTATAGTCAATGTCATCATTTTGTTCAGCCTTTAGTTATTTTTAGAATAAAAACCACAAGGTGCAATGGCTTATCTTGGGACTTTCTCTACAATACAATGGCTCCTAGCCCTATCTCCAAGGCAACTACTTCCAATACCAAAGAGAGAGAGGGACCCAGGTTTCTAAGAATTGGAACATTGGTAAATATGTTTTAAAACTGCAAAAGCATTAATTGCTTCAGATTAATTGCTTCAGATGTCCATACATATGCCATATGCAAACCCAGAGGCAGAAAATAGTAAACCCCCAAAATGTGCCTTAGTTTGATCAGACACTACTCCAGTTTACAATACAGGCCATTCTTTTGAAGTGTCTTTAAAAACATTTTCACATGCTCATTTTGTAATAGGATGTTATGAGACTATATCTTTATATCATTTATGTACACAATCACAAAAGAATAGATGTAATCCCTAAGAACATTGTTAATGACATTCTGGATAACAGCTGGAGCATTACACAGATCGAAGGGCATTAAGGAGTATTCGTGATGCCCGCTCCTGGTATTGAAGGCTGTTTTCCGTTTATGCCGTATCTTGATTAAATGCATCCCTGAGGCCTAGCTTAGTGAACACAGTAACATCTTTAAGCTTATCAAACAATTTCATTATTAAGGGAATGGAGTAGACATTGTTTATGGTGATCGCATTGAGACCCTGGTAGTCTATGGAGGGCCTCATATCACCTTTTTTCTTAGATGCAAAAAATAAACCAGCCCTAACTGGAAAATATTATCTCTTAATGAATCCTTTATGTACTCTTTATTTTGAGTAGGTTCAGAGTCAAGAAAGGAGACTCTAATGTCACAACCTAGGCTGTTCCCTGAGCGACCATAAGTGCGAGAGTTTTCCGGCCAATCCAGACATTCTTTACGCAGATAAAACTTATGGCCACATTAAGATAGAGGGTGTGGGTCAGTCACGCAAATTGTGTCATGGACATCCCCCGAAGTGGTGAAAACAATATAAACAACAATAAAGCACAACATACATCATTACAAGCCCATCAAAAACATCACATATATAGATGCATATATGTAATTTTTATAATATATAACATAATAGTCACTATAGTAACTAACACCGTGATTGCTCACTCCATTAGAGCATATCACGACACTTCTTTTTGACGTGATTTGTTAAGAGTCATTATGACTGTTTAAAGAGAGCATTGTTTAAATCTGTGGTCAGATTGCTTGAACAGGACATTAAGTCGAAACATTTCTGCTACTAATGGATGGTTAATAAAGGAATATTACTAAAATCATAAGGAGTGCTGGACATTTCCTTTCTTTCCAGGAAGTGAAAGGGATCATTTGCCATCTACCCATTAACAGCCTCTCACTCAGGATATGGCTTACAGGAGTAGTAGGGATAGCATCTAATGATGCACACTGTATTACATCTACTGATGCCTTATCATCAATCATAGGAGGGTGAGCACTTTATAGGTAACCCTTCAAACTCCACATGCCTGTTCCCGAAACACCCCCTTTTCCCTACACTTTTTGCTGTTGTTATTCTAACGTTTAACCAGGTACTATGACAACATTAACAGTCTCTTTAGCATAGTGTAACTTGTTCTGATTTGTAGGTAGAGTACAGGGTTATCTGTATCTTTTCGCCTTATTTCACATGCCCTGTATGAGAGGAGAAATATAATTTTTAAAAAGCACCTTAACATTTTTTTTTTTTTAAGCTCAAAATCCAAATTCAACCTTGAGGAAATAATCTTCAGGCCAGTCGACCAAGGGCGGACTTAGCAGGGATCAGTGTTTCAGTACTCTCTGCTGGGTAGTGGAGCCATGAGTGTAATCATATTTAAAGATGCACTCGCGTTCAGCTTTTTGGTGACAGTTCCTTGGTGTCCCCTCGAAGTCAGAACGGCGAGACAGGACCCTAAGTCCAGGACTGTCCCACCAAATTCGAGCAGAATTAACCATAACGTGACCTTTGGTAGTCAGCTAAGGCCCAGGGGATTAGACAGGCACCCAGAATCATGAATTTGCATGCCCCCATTCATGATCCCTAACCTGTAATCTGCATAGGGCCTGATGGATGTTAATCCAAAAAACAAAAACAAAAAAAAAACAACAACCCTCCTGGGATTAAATATTTATTTGGCTAAAACCGCAGGTCTCATAAGTACACAAAGTAACCTTAATGCATACTAGAATGTCTAAGCGTGCATGAAACATTTTTCAAAAAAATAAATAGACATGAATTTCTTGCTAGAAATAACCTGCTCTTACCAAGGATTATTTTGCTATTAATACTACAATTGAACATGAGTTTTCATTTATTCTAGGACCCATGAGAGATCAGATTAGGTCACTGAAGCAGAATAAACAGAGTAAAGGTAGATATGTCTAGACTTAGAGGCTGGGAAAAAAAACACCCATTTTAGATCCCAGCAATGTAATCTGCGACAGCAGCAATGGTATTGAAGTAGCAACGTACCTATAGTGTAGTGTGAATGAGTGGTTATTGTGAACATAGAGTTAGAACAACAGCTGCCCCCCCCCCCCCCCCAGTCATTGCTACCTATATTTAAGTAAAGAGAAGTAAATTCACATAAAAATATACTTTACCATATACTTTAAAATAATTACCAGGTATTTTAAAGTCTGTAGTATATGAGGTAAAAAAACATATATATGTATAACTGATTATATGTCTCCTTGTCTATGTACTTTCATTTTTATTTACTATTTTTTTTTACTTAACATGTATCCCGCAGGGCACTGGTCTCTGTGCTGCCTCCTCGACGGAGATTATCAACCCTGGTGATATCAGCCAATCCAATGCTTTCCCATATTTACAGTAACGTAAAAAAGAATAAAATATTGTTGCCAAAATATCACAGAGCATTATAATAAACATTTGGCTTAATTTGCTGTGACCGTGTACCCAACTGTTTGCCTTGGGGCCTAGTGTGGTACAAGCCAAGAGTTGCGTTCAACCTCTCTGGTGAATCCGTGCAGGCTGATCTGTGGTCGAGTCCCGTATCCAACTCCCTTGGACCGGTTTGCTACCATAACAAGTGATATTCCTGGGTCACTTACCTGTGCTGAGTCCTGAAAACTGATTCAGCAACCACTTGCACGCAATGAGTATCACCAAGATGGCAGACGTGCCCAGCCCTCATGCAATCAACACTATGCAGCTCATGGAGGCTCTTTGTTGCTCAGTGGAGTAATTCCTGCAACAGCTGAATGAAATCTTTGCGCAAATATTAGCAGAGCTGGATACTGAGCAGCAATAACCTTGCAGCTGCCTCCGAGGGGAGATTGGAGGAGTAAAAGTCATGGGGTGAGCAGATCTACTTTGGGCATAGCCGTTCCTGTTGGTCCTGTTTCTACTCAAGTTATCCCACCTGGGCTGAAGGCCACTAGGGGCGTAAACCCAAAGCATCGCCCGCTCAATGCGCTGACCATCCTGGCCTTCTGTGTCTCCCAATGTGAGAAGGACTGAGGACTGAGGCTCAATGTCCATGGCTCGGAGATGCCAGCCTCCTGAGGGCCTGGGACTGGAATGATGTTCCAACTCACTCCCACTGTGCCTCTGCCTTCGATGGCTCCATTCTAATCCCGGTGCACATCCCAAGCATGGGAATCGTCTGAATGCTGTCAAGCTACTTTCTATGACTCTCCAGCTTGTGACAAGAGTCATCCTATTACTAGAGGACCCTGTCATGCTGCTGTTGGGCTTATTTCGCCTTATTATGTTACTAGTTATTGTGTTTCCTTTTTATTTGCCTTTTCATTCATTATGCTCTTTTCTATCTACCATTCTCATCTTGTGGGATATAAGGATATCATGGCGAGATAGGCTCCAGAGACCCAAACAAGCATGATTGTATTCTGTAGCACTGTATTCGTGTAGCACTACTAATCGATAGTCACACATTCATCTTGTGTCATTAGACACCACCTCCTCTGAGCACTCCTAATATACAAATACATAATCTTGCTTTCTTAATGTTGTCTCTATCGTATCGTTTTAATCATCTCGGCTCACTGAGGCCATTTACTCATGCTTTACGCTGACAATCAAAAGTGTGACAGATCTATAAAAAATGGTGTATTACCTTGCATATCCGCTCTCTGGCATATGTCTATACTATGCAATTTGTGTTGTTACTGTATAACATGTGAATATTGCTTGCACCACTATAAAAAAGATTGACAAAAAAAAAAAAAACATAAGACCATTTTTTTCTTTTTTATGTGAGAAAAATGGCATTACTGTTTCTATGCCAATATTTAAGCTAACCTACCGGTATATAAAATACTGCATATAGTCTCAAAAACATTTTCCTGCCACTCCATATAGAGGAAGGATGAATTAATTATAAATGAAATATGTGTTAAATAATATAGTTTTAATTATTCAGGTGTCCTTAAAGGACCACTATAGGCACCCAGACCACTTCAGCTCAATGAAGTGGTCTGGGTGCCAGGTCCATCTAGGATTAACCCTGCAGCTGTAAACATAGCAGTTTCAGAGAAACTGCTATGTTTTCTTTACGGTTAATCCAGCCTCTAGTGGCTGTCTCATTGACAGCCGCTAGAGGCCCTTCCGCGCTTCTCACTGTGATTTTCACAGTTAGAAGACGCTTGCGTCCATAGGAAAGCATTGAGAATGCTATCCTATGGACTGGCTGGATGCGTGCATTCAGCCGATGACATCAGAAGAGGGAGGAGAGTCCCCAGCGCCGAGGGAGCCCGGCGCTGGATAAAGATGAGTGTTTAACCCCCTTTCTCCCCCTTCAGCCCGGCGGGAGTGGGACCCTGAGGGTGGGGGCACCCTCAGGGCACTATAGTGCCAGGAAAACAAGTTTGTTTTCCTGGCACTAAAGTGGTCCTTTAACAGCAATGTTTAAACCAAATCACTGTTTTATCCAATGATATGTATTTGTTATGAGAACCATGCTTCTGTCTGTTATAAAATAATACTGCAATCAACATGCAACCCAGAGCACGGTGTACTAATTAATATACTTTGGTCAGATGCACCCAAAGAATGTATTCTGTCAGAAAAAAACATCATTACACAACCAGATCCAGCTACACTTGTCACCCGGTTGTAGAAAACATTGTTTTTTTCTTGTATCAGTGTCTCTAACAAGGCTTCTAAACACAAGCCTTTATTGTAGTGGTCTTCGGAACACAAAACAGCCTTCTCTGCATCGCTAAAAGAGAAATATACTAAGCTATTATCATCTTAAAGTCCTACACGCACTGAAAAAAAACCTAAGCATTACTTGGATTGACACAATAGAACACTCTTAAATATGCAAATCCATCACAGATATGTTGGCAGCTTCTCCTGTTGGCTGCGTACACAAGCCAAATAATGCAATAGCTAATCAGACTAACGCTGTAAAATCCCAGGAGAGGTAAAATAAGAAAAATGGGAACTCTTGCCACACAGTAAGAAACCTTTGTTGTGAGTGAAATAATACTCAGGTTTTGCAAGCATAATTTATTTCACATAATATCTATTGTTTCCTACCACCAGCCTTACTTGTCTGTACAGTTTCTCTCTTCAGGCGTAGATGATCAAATGCGCAAGCAACATACACACCAAGAGGCCTGTTTACTACAGGACTGTGTTGATTTGGGAGCCTCATCCTACGGTTTCTTTTAGCAGTTTCTTTTAGCCTACTCTACACTACACTATGGAGAACAGAAAATGGTAGTCAAACCTATGAATAATATTTAATTAATTACTGGTTGGTGGTATTAATTAATGTCAATTAAAGAACATCATCCTGCTGATTGTCCCTCGAACGAGAACAGTTTTGGAATGTTCTTAAACAGTAATATCCGTCTTTTTTATTTATTGTAAATTTGCACATTATGAACTGTTTTTATAGGTAATTCATTATTTAGCATAGATAAAATATAGCCATTGGATAAAACAGACAAAGAACAATAACTCAGTAGTTTATTTTTTTTAATGTTTTGGGTACATTATAGCATTTTAGCTGTAGAATACATGCTCCTATTCCAGAATCATTAGCATATGTACCCTAGCAGGCGTTGGGTATACAGCAGCTAAAATAACCCATGGTTTGCCAGAATCATTATCCACCTTCTTGTAATGAATTAGTGTGATGGTGGCTGTGCTGTGTTAATATAATTGGTACTTGCCAAAATGTTAGTAAGCTCTTGGGACCATTGTACTCAATTTATTTACATAAAAAGGCATTCAGCGCTAGTGTAGTCTTAAGGTAGAAAGCCAGAATTATTCAATAGATTTCTAATTGGTTTCTGAATTGCAAAATGCAGCTAAAATAATCAGACTCTACTATAAAATTGCAGTTTTGAGATCTATTGGGGGGAATTTTCACTGAATATTTCAAGTTAACTCTAAGCAATTTGGTGCCTGGTAATAAATTAGCATTTAAAAATCAGAATTCCCCATAAAGCATGACACACACTGAGATTTCCATTTCACATGCTTCTTTTCAGATGAAGGAGAATTTTCTTTGCAGCCAGAAGGCTAATAATTGCATAAAATGTATAGCAGTATATAGCACTAACATATTCCACAGCGCTTTACAATCAGAGAAAGGTCCTGGTCAAACGAGCTTACAATATATTGAAGGTAGATTAATGCCTCGTTTCCACTGAGCGGATCGGTTCGGGTTGGTACAGTTTGGAAGGTTTAGAATGGACCAGCCCATTCTGGTGAGCGTTTCCACTGCAAGTCAGACCTTCAGGGCCATGCAGGGTTTAGAAAAAATGCTCTTCCTGTCCACCAATCAATGGATTGTATAGTAGATCCGCCCTAACCGAACCGTTCCATTTTCTATGGCCCTACATCTGAAGCAGGGCCCTGAATGGATCGGTACGGTTCGCTTGTATGGACCACTTTCATAATGGAAACACCCAAAATAGCGAACCGTACCGAACTGAACCGAACCGATCCGCTCAGTGGAAACGAGGCATAAGTAACCATCTATTCATACAAATATATATATATAATATATATATACAGAGACAAACAAAATGTATGCTGTATATTTCACTTTTTCCAAATGCATTGTTTCTTTTTTTATCAGTTATGTGAAGAAGATAACCAACTCCTCTCAATATGTTTATTTTTATTTTTACCTATATAATACAGCATACAAACTCAACGGTTAGACCATTAAAACTAGGGAATGGTCCTCATCTCTCCCACATCTGACATGCAATCTGACATGTGTTCAACTCCAACCCTAATAGTGAGATTAATAACGAGCTGAAGCATGCCTCCCAACATCCCCAGGTTCAGAATTGCAGTCCTGGTTTTAGGATCCTTGACCCTAGGCAAACACAGCAGGAGAGCACTATATGCTACTGATACCCATGAACAGAGCACTTTTAACAATATTCTGCACATGTACAGCCCTGACTGACCCACACACACACACACACTCTTGGTGTACTTCCCTGCAAACAGAAACGCTCTTCGTTGTTAATGGATGCTGAGCAAAATAATTGGATATTCACAAAACACACAATTGCAAAATTCTTACGGGAATCAATACCCACGTGTTGTGCCATCACTCTGATATTTTAAACGATTAGAATGGTGTGAGCTATGACGAGGGAAAATGCAATGAAATAAAAAAATACAAGATTAAGTGGGCCTGAAATGTATAATAGAAGATCATTATAGATGCAAAGGAAACTAAAGGGTTAAAATTAGGCATTCAAAAACGAGCAACAGATGAAGATTACAAAGAGCCAGAGGAGCAGCCAGTATACGAGAGAGAACTTCCACTAACGTATGACATCTGTCAACCCAATTTAGATTTTCATTTCTCAGCTACTTTCTCCGTTTTCCGGAGTATGAGATCTGTGAATTTATTATACTGCTTTCTTATGTCTCAGACCTCACTTTGTACCCTTAACAGTTATTAATAAAAACAGAATGTACACATTGTTACTTGCTCTTTCCATCATTTTTAAATTGAGATATAAAGGCGGTTTATACATGCAGTGGGAGAAATTATTCTCTATCGCCAAAATCCTGACGCTGTTGAAACGATCAGTTGCAGCGCGAAAGGATAGTCATTCTCTTGACTCAGTTTTAAGTTAAATGGTACAATTGTATTTGAAAAGGACCTGTCATTTTCACAAGGTACAAATGACAAGATCAGCATTGTCACCATCAAATATATAGATAAAGTATGTAGTTATTCCATGACTGTATCCACCTCCTGCAAAATAGCAGCGGGACAGGATGCAGGCGAACGTACCTCAGCAGTAAAATGCTTACCTCTATGGTATCGGAACAGAGGTAAAACGAAAGTACACTTCGCATGGGGTTTATTCACGAAACAGTAAAACACGCTGAATTGACAACTAACTTTCACGTTTAGGAAGTAGAATAATTCCAGTCGAAGTACTTTGGACAAAATTTAACCAATCAATTGTCAATATACTGTTTAATAAAAAAACTCATTGTGCCTAGAGGGCTATCAGGTACACCTTGCTGACGAGGCCCAAAGAAGGTTGAAACGATGCTCCAAAGTTGCTGTATCTCTTATGCAGAGAGAACTTGCCAGCATTTCCGATCTGGACTGCCCTTATGGGCAGGATCAGTCTGATATGCAAATGGTATAGGTTCTCTCTGTGGTGGTACAAGGGAATTAAACCTATTCTGAGTACTGAGCAGGGGGTTTAACGAAGGGCAAGCTTTTGAGTTTTTCGAAACTTTCTCATATTTCTTTGCTTCAAAGCATTTACTTATGGTTTCCCTAAGTTAAAAGGATAATTAAGATGTGGACCCCATACTCACTGTACTTAGAGAGATATCAGCTACACCTCACTGACTAAGTCCAAAGAAGGGCAAAATGAGTGTCTAGTGTTGCCGGACCTTTTACAAGTTCTCCGAGTTCTCATATTCTCTGTTTTTCCCTTCCTTTTGCAGGACAATCCTACTTTTTAGGTTCCTATCATTTCAATAAATTCCAACATAATCTAAAGATACCATAAGACAAAGTAAGGACTGTCAACTTTTCTCCATTACCAGCAGCCGTCAGTCAGTCCCTGACTGAGGTTGCCTAATGATTTTCAGGTAAAACACAGAATTCTTCTTTTATTTCTATTATTTTAATTACTGTTCTAATAAAGCCTTGATTATCGATCTATTGAGGAATGTTCTTTAAAGTAATAATACTATTGTTGAAAAATGTATATACTGTTTTGTAAAGTAACCCTGAATGTGGGGTTTATTTATACTGCACTTGGTAGGAAATGGTAGTTTTGTGTATTAGCATTGCCCTTTAGTTTAAGCACTTGGATTGCAGCAATTTTACTTGCATTTATAAAGCACTTTATTTTTTTATCACTTGGATTCAACTTGATATATTTTTGTGCTTGAATCACTTATTGGAGATGATTTGAGCAAAATTAAGATAGCACAGTCACTTGCTAAACCTTTGTAGAAATTTATTTTATGGTTATAATTTTTGTGCAATTTTAAAAGGCGCATTAGGTGTTTGTAGCAATGACACAAAAGCATTCGGAATATATTAAAACAAACATAACAAAAAATGTTAAGAAGCATCTTTTGCATTGTCTGTTTTTACTGTGATCGCTGTACTGTGTCCAGTCATGCTATCACTGTCCCTGAAGTACCCTACGATGCATGTGCCCTCTTGTGTACCCATTTCATTTTGGCTCCTATATAACTTGTTATCAATGCTCTCTGTATTTTAAATTGAGGGAGGGATCTGGCTGTGATAACCTGGACTTACTGAAACACAAAATAGGCCCAGGTAAATCAAAACTAAGTCTCGTTCAAGAATCAGGATCCACAGTAGCAGGATATTGTGTGGGTAGTTTGAGTGCAGTAGTAAGTATGATTACTTGTATATTTTTTTCTAAGAGCGCAGTTTCAGTAAGAGCAAATTAGCATTTGGAGAAAGCTGTCTGCATGTAGGTTCATCCCATCTCAATTTTAACACAATTTTATGGCTAGCTAAAAGTTAGCTACTAGTTGTGCTAAAAAACTTTTATTTCAAAGGGAAAACAGACCCTATTTACCTTAATTGTCGCTCCCCTGCCTTGATTTCATTACAGAGGTAGGTTTTATACTTCTATAACATCTACCTCTGGACTGCCTGGTCTCCTCACTGATATGCTATATTTAGGGATGAGCCAGCGAGTTGGTGTCTGAACAGAGCAATGTCAGCAACTCTGTCCCTATACTATGTAGGCAGCACTAGCTGAGCCGGCTAGGGAGTTACTATAGCAACCACAGTGCATGGGCTGTGGTTGCTATAGGTAGAGAGCAGAAAGACAGTACACGGTCAATTGACCGTGTACACATGTTCGTTGCGGGCTTAGCAGTGAGAGGGTTAATGCCGCGCGCTGCTGCCAGGTCGCGAGGGCATCAGCAATGGTCTGTGCGATGCCCTCGTTGGACATATAGTGCTCAGATTGGAGCACTTGTCCATGAGGGCACTGTAAAGTGGGAAAACCGCAATATATAAGGCACCCTAAGGTAACAGCTGGCGCCAAAACAGCTGAAGAAAGAAAATTGTATTAGAGCTGTTCCCTGTTGCCTCCCATTTCCTGTCAGCTGTTTGTCTTAGCTTTAGGTTTTATTAACCGAAGTGCAGGTATGGAGCAATTACTTGAAGAAATGAAAAGGAGGGCGTCCAGCAGTGGTGGCACTGAATGGCTCATGCAGTGTCTTTTGACTGCCCCTTCCTCTCAAGTTGATTGAGAGGAATTAACTTTAATGGACATTTTGGAACCTGAGAAGGAGGAGGCTGCAAAAGTGGAAGACTCTGAGGAGGAGGAACAAATGTCCAAAAGCCCGAGTGATAGAAGTATGTTTCAAGGAAGAAAGAAGAGAGTTTCTAAGTCTAGAGTGATTTATTCCCCTCCACTTATCAGAAGAAGCAACAAGACGAGGATTGAAGGGAAAAGGAAGAAGAAATCCTGTCAGTCTGGAACTGGGCAAGTGCTGGTTATTGAAGACGGTGAACAAGCCAGTACCTCGTTTGCCATGCCGTCAGAAGAAGCAGATAATTCATCAGGTGAGTCCTTTCCTGGGGTTTCTCAGCAGGCTAAGCTAGGAGAGGCACTGGGAGTGTTACTTATGGCTTTACAAGGAAAGGCGGTTAGTCAGGCTTTAGCCTGGGTCCAGGAGGATTTTGAGAAATTTTCACATTCACCTATGCCTAGAAATAATAGTCGACCTGACAGGAATAGTACACCTGTTAAAGGGACACTATAGTCACCAGAACAACTACAGCTTAATGCAGTTTTTCTGTGAGTATAAGCATTGCCTTCAGAGAAAAGGCAGTGTTTACATTGTCCCTAGGGACACCTCCAAGTGGCCACTCCTCAGATGGCCAGTGGAGGGGCTTCCTGGCTCAGTACTGCTCAGTAGGCAGCAGTGCCGTTCTGCATCTCCATGCACTGCATGGGGACGCTGGATTTTCCTCATAGAGATGCATTGATTCAAGGAGGTGCATTGATTTGAGGAGGTGCTTATTGGCCAAAACGGCGTTTGGCCCCGCCCCTTGCTGATTTTAACCAATCCAATGCTTTCCCAATGAGAGGGAAAGCATTGGATTGGATAAAAAATCAGCAATCCTGATGATGTCACCAAGGGGGCAGAGCCAGTGCCGTCGGACACACGCGGCGCTGGAAATAAGGTGAGTTTTTCATGCTTTTAAGGGCGTAAGGGGGGGACAAGCCACCTAAATGGTGGGTTTTGCACTATAGGGTCAGGAATACACGTTTGTGTTCCTGACCCTATAGTATTCATTTAATGAAGCTTGCTTAAAAGAAGCTTTAGCTTGCGAAGCATCTCCACTTGGTTTTCATTGAGCAAATTCAATCAAAGAAAAGATATGGAATGAAGAATATTTGGATATTCTTTCTTTGTTACCAGCATCTAAGAATTTCTTGTTAAAGCAAGAAAGAGAGGATGACAGGAAACACCCGTTAACTCGGTCTATTATTAACTGGCTACAGGCCTTTTGTATTTTTGCTAGCATTTATTGTAAACGCCATTCTAGTAAGGCTGAACATGAATGTATGAATTGCGCTGGGAGTCATCCTTCCTTTCGGTGCTTCAAGAGACATGATGTTGTCAGGGAGCAGATTCCTAAGAGTGTGGACTCCAGTGAAAATTAAAAATCTGCTTGCCTATTTAAAATGTTATCCAAATCAGCAGATAGCTCAGCAAATTAAAGAAGGCTTTTTATTTGGTTTCAAAATTCCTGTTTGTAGTTAATCAGTTCAGTTTGTTGAGAATCTCAGTCCAGTTAAGTTAAATTTAGGTGTAGTTAGAGAAAAGATTATGAAAGAAATCTCTTTAGGGAGAATTGAAGGCCCCTTTTCAGTTCCACCTTTTACATATTTTAGGGTGTCTCCACTGGGCTTAGTTCCCAAAAAAGAGAAAGGTAGACATGTGCAATTAATTTAATTCCGAATGTACATTCGGACGAATTTCATTTGTTTCATTTCATTCGGATGTTTACGAATGTCTGAAGTTCGAATTGCCTAATTTCCGATGTGCCGAACTGAAATGCTGAAGTCCCGAATTGCCAAAATTCCTGAATTGCCGAAGTTCTGCATTGTCGAAGTTTCGAAGTGGGTTTGGGTTTAGGGGTAAGGGTCTAAATGACCAAAGTGCCGAATTGCTGAAGTTCCGAAGTGCCAAATTGCTGAAGTGCCGAATTGCCGAAGTCCCGAATTTCAGAAGTGCTGAACCAAATGCCATTGGTCCGAATTGCCAAAGCAGACAAAAAATTTTTCTTACCCGAATTTCCAAAACAATTTTTTTTACCCATGCACATCCCTATAGAAAGGTACCTCTGGACTAATTCACCATCTATCCTACCCCCAAGGTGATTCTGTGAATGATGAGATGGACACTTACATTATTTTGGTGTCATACTCTTCTTTTGAGGATGCATTAAAATGGGTGAGGCATTGTGGGAAGAATGCTCTCATGGCAAAAGTTGACATTGAGTCAGCATTCAGATTACTCCCAATACATCCTGATTGTTTTGGGTCATTGGGTTTCCAATTTGAAGGAAAATTTTACTTTGATAAGTGTATGCCCATGGGTTGTTCTGCCTCTTGTTTTTTTTTTGTTTTTAATGTTTACTGGAATAGGTGTGTGACAGACCCATCTGTATAGACTAAGATTGCTGGTTCGTCTGTTTGCCTCCTTTTCGTCTATTTGCCTGTCTGTATACCCCTGCTCGTTTGTCTCATGAAATAACCGATTGAAACTACCGAACGGACGGCCACCCAGGAGAGAAGTGTGCTGCTGGTTAACCTCTTGGCCCCAATTAGAACATTGTGGTTAACCGCAGACACCTCTCCATTCTAACCGTATTCAGGGTGGTCGTCTTCGTATGCCGACCACGAGGCGGCGGCCATTTTAAACCATGCGAAAGACCAGCGGTGTTTGGCTCAGATTCTATGGAACTAACAACGGACACTCTTTCTGCCGAACACCGCTGAAACCACCGACCGCCCTTCTCAGTCGACAAGGCATGCGACCACCGGCCGTTCGGGAGTTTGGATTACACGAATGGACTTAACCCAGATAGCCGTCCCATGGAGTCAATCGCATACCGAAGGACTGTAAGAGACTTTGACTCCATGGCGATTGAACTGTGCGTATGGGATCTGAGTGCTATTCGCTAAGAATATGCACTCAGATCCAGGCTATCTGGGGATACGTTGCACGAATGTAAAATGTTTGGTAGTTGTATAATTATTTATTTTTACATGTTTTTTTGTGTTTGATTTAAAATGGCGATTTGCCTCTGTCCTGGAGATAATTGAATTACTTCTCGATTATCTCCAGGGCAGAGGGGAGGAAACCAGGATGCATTATGGGAATATTTTGTGCCTGTATGTCTGAAAGTGCCATACGTCTGTCTGTCATTACAGTCTCCCATTTGGTCCCCTAGGGGAGTGTCCACCAAGTGGGAGACCTGCATAAATACGGGCGGGTAGCCCACAGTAAAGCCAGTTCTTGTTTTACCCTCAATGCGGAGCTTGGTCTCGTTATTGGAGGGGAGATTTACTACACGGTTAGCGACTGATTGCTGGAACCGTAAGCCGCTTGGAGGATATATCTGTTCGGCTGTTAGCCGCGGTTCGTGGATTTCTTTTTTGTGAGTTTGGGATCCGTACGGGTCCCGGTCGGGAGATTGACGCATTCACCTGGTTGCAGTTCGTATGGTTGGAGTATACGAATGGAGCTTGCATTATTGCAAAAAGGGGAAGTTTAACTAAACGGCGGTTTCACTCCTTTATGCCAGAGGGGTCTTAACAAGGTGCTTAAAAAGGTTTCAGGTTTACAAGCGACTATTCACTACTTAGATGATTTTCTTTTCATTCGGAAAGCTGGATCCCTTGATTGCCTTCAGCTATTGAAAATGTTCATGCCTTTTGCTCAACAATTTGGAATTCCTTTGGCAAGGGAAAAAAACGGTCTGGCCTAGTACTTGTCTGCAATTTTTGGGTATAATTATTGACTCTGAAAGAATGGAATTTCATTTACCTGAAGAGAAAATAGTTCAAATGAAGTGAGGAATTTCCCAATTATTAGGCATTAACAAAACGAGAGTTAAGAAGCTACGGTCTGTGTTAGGTTCTTTAAATTTTGCATCAAGGGTAATGCTGATGGCCAGGGTTTTTTCCAGACATATGTCTAGAGCGTTAGCTGGTTTTAAAAATCCACATCATCATGTGCGAATATCTATGCAGATCAAAGAGGATTTACAAGTCTGGAATGCGTTTGGCAAAGTGATTTTGTATCCAATTGGGAATTAGATATTTTCACTGATGCAGTTGGTTCACAAGGCTTTAGCATTCACTTTCAAGGAAAAATGGGCAGCCACTTGATGGCCTCAGACATGTGTAAAAAATGGATGGACTAAAATGATTACACTTTTGGTACTCTTTCCAATAGTAGTAGCCTTGGATGTATGGGGCTCTGAGTTGGCAAATATGAGAATTACTTTCCACTGCGACAATTTGGGAATATTAGTCTTAATCTGCTTGGTTAAAAATATATGGGTAAAAGCAAAACATGTAAGTGGCAAAAGTAATTGTATAGCTGATTTCTTGTCCCGTTTCGACTTCAAGTCTTTCAGGTCCCTCGCACCTCTAGCGGAAGAATTTGGAACTAAGTTGCCCGAACACATCTGGGATCTAACTTCGCCCAGATAAACTGATTGTTGGGTCTATCATTTTCATCAATCACTTGTGAAGCATATTTTTTGCATGAGATGAGTGGAATCAGTTTATGGTTAATCTCAATAAGGACGCAACTGATCCTAACATACAGGATGCAATACAATTTGTCATCAATAAAATTCAGTCTGGAGCTTCTAATTTTTCACTAAATAGATCGTTATGAGGCATTTCATTTTTCTATAAAGTTTTGGGTAAAATATCTATATTTAAAGAATTTGTCATGCAGCAAATGCTGAAAGGATCTTGGGTTAAGAAATCCCCTGTTCAAGATAACAGGTCCCCTATTGTCATGGCACTACCATGTACTCACCCGCTCCTGAGTCGCGGTACTCATCGCTCACAGAGACCCCTCTCCCAGGTTTGCGGCGGTTCCATCCCTTCCTCTCACCGCCGAGGATTGCGGCGAGCACGCCATCGCAGCAAGGTGGCAGCCGCCATTCTACACAGAGAGGAGAAGGGGAGCTGCGGATCCATAAGGGAGGGACAGGTCAGGAACTATGTTATAAAACAGGATGGTGCCGAGTCCCTGACCTCCTTTTATAGCCCCTGTGTGCTCCACCTGCTGGTGGGAGGTGACTGGTCAGGTGATCCTGGCTACCTATTTAAACCAAGCACACCTTCCAGTCAGTGCTTGGTTATTTTGCTTGTCTCTATATACCTGCCTATTGCCCTGATTTTCAGCTTATGTTCCTGGTTCCTGATCCTTGATTCTCTGATTGATTATTCCTGCCTGCTTCCTGACCTGACTCCGGATTGATCAGCTTCTTTTGTCTGCTGCCTGTCTGCGGTTTCCTTCCTACGTCCCCTGCTCCTGTTTCCCTGGATTCTTCATTTTGCTTCTTCCCATTAAAGGCCTCAGTGCCACCACAGACCCTTCGGGACCCTGTCTCCACTTCCAGGTACTCCCGAGGGTCGTGATTGTAAGGGAGTGCTGTTCCGCTGCAACTGGGTTCCATCATCTTTGCAAAATCCCCAGGTGGGTGTGTCACCTATTTCATTTCAACTATTGGGTGATTTGGTTAAAAATGTGGGCTCCATTTGTAATGATTCTTTTGAGATTTAATTATTCACCACAGCTTTTGTTTTAGCCTTCTTTGGAGCATGTAGAATTAGCTAATTAGTGTCTGCTAACAAGTCTTGCCATTCTGGCATAGTAGTTAAAGATGTATACCTTCAGGGTGAAACTTTGCAAATTTTATTAAGACTTTTTTTTAACACAGTTCTGAAATCCCTCTTTCTAACTTTCAATTTTGAAAAGTTCTCCAGTTATCATGCAAACAGTTTGGTAATCAAGGAAAAAGGATTACATCTCATATATTCCGTATTGGTGCTGCAACAGAGGCAGTATCACAAGGTTTGTCGAATGAGTTGGTTTAAAAAGTTGGGCGATGTTCATCAAATAGATATAAAAGTTATGTTAGGCCTTCAAAAGCTTGTCTTACCCTTAAGGACACAAGCCATTTTTGCATTTTTTTGCTGTTTGTGTTCAAACGCAATTTTCATCTCTGTCATTTATTGCAACAACACATATTATATACCATTTTTCAGAGGGTAAACAGGGCTTTAATTTTATGTCATATATACATAGATATATTCTCATTAATTATAAAAGATAAAAGAAAAATGCCAAAAAATGGGAAAAAAAACAAAAAAATTATTTTCTTTCACAGTTTTGGCAATAATAGAGTGTGCATAATATGTCCAGCTTAGAAAAAGTAATTCAAAATAAATTAATTTATGTGTCTTGATTTACAGAATACATAATATGTATAGGATTTCAGCTTATTTTGAAAGTTACAGGTCACAAAATACTAAAATACAATTTTAATGTGAAACAATTTTAGTATGTTTGTCTTGTAGGTTTAGTAGCCACCACAGAAAACAAAATTGCCACACAAAGGTATATATTTATATAAAGTAGACATCACAGGCTATTTACCTAAGGTTAGTTTGACACTTTTTGCGTAACCATTTCATCGCCAATCTCTGCTAAATATTTGGGTAAAATTGTGGGTTTTTTTTCTCTATTTTGGCATATACACACATAACAAAGTTTTTGTAATGTGTATTTCGTAAAGCTGGTGTGTGCTATTCCTGCACAGAACCCCATATCGTGTTCAGCTACATCTGCTGAGTATAACGATACCCCCATTGTTTGCTAATGAGACTCTTTCAATATTTTGGGTTGGTGTAAGAGGTTTAGATGATGTATTTAATGTGTTACATGAATGTCAAAATCAATTTCCATGGCCACGTTATAATTTTTCACTACGGGGTTAATGATATAGGTAGAGTCAAGTCAGTGGTGTTGTTTCACCAATTGAAAGAAGATATTTGGAATGTTAATAGGATGTTCCCAGACTCTTTCATCATTTGGTCTGAGATTGTACCTTGCCTGGTGTGGTTGCGCAATGTGAATCTTAAAGGTTTAGAAAGCTTTAGGCGCAAGGTGGACAAAGCCATGGAAAAATGTATGCCATCAATCGGTGGTATGACTTTTCGCCATGTTGATATTGAGGGTCATTGTGTAGGTTTATTCTTTAAGGATGGTATTCACTTGTCTGAGATCGGTTGTGATATTTTTTTTTTTTGAATTTGACAATTTTTATTGTTTTCATTTGCCAAAAGTAAACGTAAATATAGACACATTAAAATATGGGGATACAGAAGAATAAAAAAGGGGGATGGGGAATCCTCATGTACATATCGCAACAACATAGTATTAGGTACATAACATGTCGCTTTACATTCGTTGTCGTACATTTCATATATTAGGTCTATATTAGGTCCCATTCTATCAGTAGCATAGTATGTGGATATCCATCCCTTATACTTGAAAAGGCAAATTTTGTAGCCTGAAACTAGGGGTAAAACGGTTGGGGAGAGGGTGAGAAGGTGAAACAGACAGTAGGGAAGGTGGCATGGGGGGAAGAGGGGGTTTCGGTCTTATCATTACATTCTAATCATGCTCAACACTAAGATGGTATCTTGTTATGGCATACTGGTACTGGAGGAGTTTTGTTTCTTTATTTGTGTTGAGGTGGCCTCAGCCTGGGGGGGGAACACCGGGTCTCCGGCTCATATCCGCACCTTTGGCCCCATGCTTCCCATTTATCCCACGCTGGAGCCCAAAAACGATTTGACGTTCATGCTCCTCTCGCTGCTTTTTCGAATGTTTTGGTTATATTAACCCCTTCTATACATTGTTGTATACTAGGAGTGGTAGTTTTTAGCCAGTGTCTACTTATGGTAGTTAAGGCTGCGATAATGATATGGTATGCGAGGTATGCATCTTGTTTCTGTAATGATTCGGGCCATATAAGTAGTAAGTATGTCGTGGGCGTATGCGGCAGTTTCACCCCTGTGATGTTTTTTATTACGTGTGAGATTGCAGACCAAAAGGCCTGCAAATTGGGGCATTCCCACCAGATATGTGTCATAGTGCCCGGTTCTATGCCGCATCTCCAGCATGTTTCTGGTTTTGTGCGGTCTATTTTGTGGAGTTTGGCTGGTACCATATACCATCGGTATAATATTTTCCTGCTGAGTTCAATGTGTGCCGTGTTTAACGTAAGATTTTTATGTGCCCTTTGTGTTTGCTGCCATTCCTCAGGTAGCAATGTCTGTTTGATTTCCTGTTCCCACGCTGCTATATAGGTAAACTTTTCTTTGTGTTCAGTTGGTCCTATCAATCTATATAAAGTAGACAATAGTCGTTGCGGAGGCTTTTTTGCTAGACATAGGTAGTCTATCTCAGTGAGTGCGTGTTCTTGGGTGTGCGAGGTATCGTAGTGTTTAGATACCCATGATTTCATTTGTAGGTACGAAAATAGGGCCGCAGGTGGGAGATTATATTTATTACGTAAAGTGGCGTAGTCGATCATATGGCCTATGTCCATCACTTGTGAAAGATTAGATACCCCATATGTGTTCCATATTTTATATTCAAACCCTGGGATTAGTATATTTAGGGCCTGGATTTGGAAGGCTTTGGAGATACGAGCTTGCGAGTGTTGATTTTTTACTAAACTGTCCCACACTTTCAGTGTTGTCGCTGTAGTTGGACATATGTTGTTATATCTTGGCCTTAGCTTTACTGGTATCCAGGCCAGCACGTGAAGTGGTTGCCCTTCGGTATACGCCATTTCTATTCGGGTCCAGGCTAGTGGGTATGTGTGGTGGTGTATGTGCACCAGCGTGCTTACTATGGCCGCTGTTCTGGCTCTTTTCCCACCCCATATGAATGCGTTTATAGAGCCTTGGACGCGTTTTAAGAAACTCTGTGGGAGAGTGATTTGTAAGGTCCTAAAGAGGTATTGTAGACGTGGCAGTATCATCATTTTTACTGCTGCGATTCTACCCATCCACGATACATATTTCCCCTTCCAGCCTAGCAATTGATTATTTATATCCCGAAGGAGTTTCTCATAGTTGGCTTGGTACAGTTTATGTGTGTGCGGTGTAAAAGCTATTCCTAGGAATGTGAGGTGGTCTCGTCTCCAGTCATATGTGAAATTGGTTTGTAGGTTTTGGAGTCTTGTGTTGCTGATGTTAAAGCTCATGGCTTGGGTTTTGGTAACATTGAGTTTATAATATGAACAGTTACTGAACCTTTGTATGATCGTTTGCAGCGTAAGTAGAGATGTTTCAGGTTTGGTCAGAGTAAGCATCACATCATCAGCAAAGAGTGTTATTTTGTGCATTGTGTTGCCTATGGGTACCCCAGAGATGTTGCGATTTTCCCTGATATGCTGTGCCAGCGGCTCCAGTGCTAATATATATAATAAGGGTGACAATGGGCAGCCTTGCCTGGACCCATTTGATATGTGAAATTGTTTGGAAGCGAAGCCTCCATTTATCACTTTTGCCGTTGGCATATCATATAGAGCTGCGACTAGTGTCAAGAATTGTTCCGGGAAGTTGTATTGTCTTAGGACTGCTTCCAGATATCCCCAGTGCAGCCTGTCAAACGCTTTTTCTGCGTCTAGTGACAAGGCTACACTGGGTTCATGTGTTTGTTGTATTCTGTGGATAAGATTTATTAATTTTCTAGTTCCGTCAGAACCCTGCCTCCCCTTGACAAATCCTACTTGATCTTCATTAATGAGGAATGGTAAAATTTTACCTAAACGGAGTGCATATATTTTGGCTAACATTTTTAAGTCTGTATTTAACAGTGAGATTGGGCGCAAATTCTGACATCTGTGTGGTGGTTTGCCAGGTTTGGGCAACGTTGATATGTGGGCTATTATCATCTCCTGTAAGTAGGATGTGGTTGTATAGCTTCTCTAAATGGGGTGCTAACATGTGCGAAAATGTCTTATAATATAGATTTGTGATCCCGTCTGGGCCCGGAGATTTCCCCTTGGGGAGTTTTTTGATTGCTTGGTATATTTCGTTAAGTGTGATGGGGTGTCTTAGCAGTGCTTGGTCATCCAAGGTTAGTTTAGGCAGCCTCACTTCCGATAGAAAATCATTAATATCAGATGGGAGTGGCTGGTGTGTGTTTCTATCTGTATTTAAGTTATACAGTGTATCATAATAGTCAGCCATCATATTATTGATATCCTGTGGATTAAATATTTTATTGCCTTTTGCATTGATAAGGAAGGGTATTTTGGCATTTGAGTGTTTCTGCCTAAGTATCGACGCTAATGCTTTCCCTGCTCTGTTTGCCTGTGTATATGTGTTAAACTTCAATTTTGAGCATATGTAAGTTGTTAATCTGGTTTTGTAATTGTTGTATCTGCTGCAGTTTTTCTGGTGATGGTTGTAGGATGTGGGCTTGTGTTTCATCTCTGAGGGATCTGAGAAGGTTGGTATATTCTTGGGTGGATTTACGTTTTAAATGTGATGCTCTGCTGATGAGATGTCCCCGAATTACCGCTTTATGCGCCAGCCATATGTTAGCAGGTGACGTATCTGGTTGAGCGTTTTGGGTGAAATATGTTGTTAGTTCTGTCTCTAATTGTGTGTTAAATTCTGGATTGTGTAATAGAGTCTCGTTTAGGCGCCAAGGTGTCGCCCCTCGGAATGCAAAGTTATCCTTAAGTGTTAGCCAGGTCGCCGCATGATCCGACCATGTTATGTTGCCTATGTGGCTGTTGGTGGCATACGGTAGTAGGTCTCCGCTCACTAGTATATAGTCGATCCTGGAATAGGTGTGATGAACCGAGGAAAAGGATGTATATTCCCGGTCATCCGGGTGGTGTGTTCGTCAAATATCATAAAGACCATATTCGGAGAGTAAACGTATCAGCGGGGTTGTTTGTTTGCTTAGGTGTTTGTACCTGAGAGATGTTTGGTAGTGTGGTGTCTAAATTGGGTTGTAATATATGGTTGAAATCTCCACATATTATTGTTGGGATGTGGTTTGCAGGGCCGGACTGGCCCACCGGGATACCGGGAAATTTCCCGGTGGGCCGCCGGCACCTGGGGCCGGGCAGACAGCTGGGTCTGCTGGCCGGCGGCCGCTGGCTGGGGAGGTCTGCTGGCTGGGGAGGTCTGCTGGCGGCCGCAGGGGGAGCAGGCTCTTCTGTGCTCTTCTGTCTCTGCTCCCCCTCCCTCGCAGCTTAATGAGACCGGGGCCGGAATATGACGTCATATTCCGGCGCCGGTCTCTTGCTAACGCGCAAGGGCGGGGGAGCAGAGACAGAAGAGCACAGAAGAGCCTGCTCCCCCTGCGGCCGCCAGCAGACCTCCCCAGCCAGCAGACCTCCCCAGCCAGCGGCCGCCGGCCAGCAGACCTCCCCAGCAGACCTCCACTAGCCCACCCAGCCGGTCACCAACAAGTAAAATATGTAATTCTGTCAGTGTCAGTGTGAGTGTATGTGTGTGTTTGTGTGTGTGACATTATGTGTGTGTCTGTGTCATGGTGTGTCTGTGTCATTTTGTGTGTCTGTGTCATTTTGTGTGTCTGTGTCATTTTGTGTGTCTGTGTCATGGTGTGTCTGTGTCATGGTGTGTCTGTGTCATTTTGTGTGTGTCTGTGTCATTTTGTGTGTGTCTGTGTCATTTTGTGTGTCTGTGTCATTGTGTGTGTGTCTGTGTCATTTTGTGTGTGTCTGTCCTTTTGTGTGTGTCTGTCATTTTGTGTGTGTCTGTCATTTTGTGTGTCTGTGTCATTGTGTGTGTCTGTGTCATTGTATGTGTGTCTGTGTCATTGTGTGTGTGTCTGTGTCATTGTGTGTGTGTGTGTCTGTGTCATTGTGTGTGTGTCTGTGTCATTGTGTGTGTGTCTGTGTCATTGTGTGTGTGTCTGTGTCATTTTGTGTGCCTGTGTCATTGTGTGTGTCTGTGTCATTGTGTGTGTCTGTGTCATGGTGTGTGTGTGCATGTGTCATTGTGTGTGTGTCTGTGTCATGGTGTATCCGTGTGTCTGTGTGTATTTAAAAAGTGTTTTTACTCACCTTTTTTTTTTTCCCCACGCCGTGCTGGTCTCCCCTCGACTGGCCCTGCCTCTATGGCTGAGATCATCAAGCATGATGATCTGAGCCAATCCAATGCTCTGCCATAGGATTGGCTGCAAAGGTGCTGCACACTGTGCAATCACGCTGTGCAGCACTGACACAGGAAGCACCTCTAGTGACTGTCTGAGTGACTGTCACTAGAGGTGTCACTAGGAAGCAATGTAAACACTGCATGTGAGTATGCGTAATGTATTATTAAATTAAAAGGACCAATATTATATATTAGAAAAAGAAATATATATATATATATATATATATATATATATATATATATATTACTCAACCATCTGGGGTGGCAAGACATTGCCTTACATATTACATACGGCAATATATGGGGCAATGACTTATGGGGCTGGCATAGATTTTTTTTTTCCAGGGCTGCTTTGTATCCCCAGTCCGGCCCTGGTGGTTTGTTGTTGGAATTTTTGTTAGCATTTTATGGAGGAAATTCCTTTGGTTATCATTTGGTCCGTAGACACTAGCTACAAGATATTGGGTATCATTGATTTTACAATGCAATATGACAAACCTGCCTTGCGCATCTCTTTTTAATTGTAAAAGTTCGAATGTTATGGATTTATGTACCAGTATAGAAACTCCCCCTGGATTTGGATGTATGTGTTGAGTGATACTGCACTGGAAAATCTCTGTTAGCAAATGTTGGCACCTTATTATGTACAAAATGCGTTTCCTGGACACACAATATGTCCGTTTTGTGTTTTTGGGCCTCTTCCATTAATAATCTTCGTTTGTGCGGGGTATTTAGCCCGCGTGCATTAATTGATTGTACTTTCACCATGGTTATTTTGTAATGTGTTTCTGCTAGGAATTTGTTTGCGCCAAGTTAGTCTCATGTTAATTGCAAAAAGGTGAGGCTCTAAAAAGGCATTATCGGTCAGATTAGAGTTATGTAACAGTACCACAAAGTATGGACCAGAACATCTGGCGTTTGTTGCGATGATAGGGGTGGTTAGTGAGGTGTGTGTTGGCATGTGGGTTCTTTTTGTTTTGTACCGAACTGGAAAGGGAGGTATTGGGGGATCTAAAACTGGGAGAAGAAGTAGGAACTATATACAAAACGTCTCGGTTAGAGACATGGTATGGGAATTCCATACCGTGAGAGGTGGAGTTGCTAGGTAACTCCATTTACGTGGTCTTGGGCGATTTCTTGTTGGTTGCTGCTATGTTTGTGTGGGTTTAGGCCTTATCATTTAAGGCCAGTATATGTATTGGGGAGTATAGGACGGCCTACAGCTATACATTGTCAGCAATGGGGATTTAGCTAGTCACATATGGGCGGTAATTCTTTTAATCATATAGTGCAGGATGGGCCGCACCCACAGGGTCAGCTGCCCATGGGCCCCGAGAAATCATATATTACACCTTTATACACAATTTTACACAACCGGGTCCATATATATATATGTAGGATCCCTCAAGGTGAGCGCGTCCGCCAGCGCTCGCCCCCCACTGGATCCTGGGGACACCCGTGGGGGGGACACACCGGAGCACACCCACCCATAAGCGCCTCGCCACAACAATCCCCCCATCCGTTGATACTCCCTCCCCCCGAGACTCCCCACTCCCAGCATCCCAATCCATGAAATCCCGCATATGTTACTGTGCTATCTTTCCCATTCAGACCATAAAGGTCTTCCCAACTCTGTGTTATTCAGTATGGTAACATGGTCTTTCTTACCAGGATCGGTGTCAGACTCATTGCATGGGTCTAGACCCGGGTCCCCCGCGTTGGTTCCACTGCTCTGCTGTGCTTCGTTACAGGGATAGCGGGAGCCCCGGATCCAGTTACCCTTCTGAATGCGTGGTCCCGCTGCATCTCGACAGGAGATATATACATATGGTGGAAGTTCGTGGATTAGGCCATCACCGGTAAGGGGCATTCGCCGCAGAGGCCGTTAGTGAGATGTTTCGTGCTTGGGAATTACCAGTATATCCGATGCCACCCGATATTCAGTCCGTATTTGCCTAGTTGTTCTTACCAGGATCAATAGTGGTCACAGTTTGTGGGTCCAGACCCGGGTCCCCCGCCAAGAGTCCACTGCTCTGCTGTGCGTCATTACAGGGATGGCGGGAACCCCGGATCCGGATACCCGCTTGAATTCGTGGGTTTATTGTGTTTCGGTGGAAGATACCTGTATGGTAGAAGTTCTTGGGTTAGGCTCTCTTCTTTAGAATATATTTCTAGTTGAAGTCGTGAGTATGAAGTGTAGCGTTTAGAGGTTGCTGGTAAACCAGAAGCCGCCTGGTGTTCAATTTTTTTTCTGTGATTTTATCCATTCTGGCCTAAGCTGTTCGTTATTCTTCGGCTGATTTGGAGGATCAGGTGTCAGCGGAATGTCCCACAGTTTCAGTCGTTTGGCGCCATCTTCGGGGGTGAGTATCACTGTCGTTTTCCCCTCTTTGGTAATGATTATTCTTGTGGGGAAACCCCATTTGTACCGAATGCCATGCAGTCTCAGGGCGCTTGTGACTTGTGAAAAATCTTTCCTCCGCCGGAGCGTAGCTGCAGAGAGGTCAGCATATATCCTGTCCGCGGCATACTCGTCCGGTGGCTTGATTCTCGCCTTGCTGTTCCTGAGTATATGCTCCTTAATGTGAAAATAGTGAGCCCTCATTAATATGTCTCTCGGAGTTGTAGGGGGGAGATGCCGTGGTTTAGGTATGCGGTGTACCCTATCCACCAGCAGCATCTCCGTTGGAATCTCCGGTGCGTGTGCTTTTAGTAGGCCTCTGACATAGGCCGGGAGATCAGCGTTAGTTATGTCTTCTGGGACCCCCCTTAGACGGAGGTTATTTCTACGGGAACGGTCCTCCATATCTGTTAATTTTTCTTCCATGTTGCTTAGTTAAGTAGACAAATGCTCTACAGTGGTGGCTAGGTCGTTATGTGCTGTGGCGAATTCATCGCATTTGTCCTCCATATTGGATGTTCTCTTCCCCAACTCCTGGATGTCTTTCCTCATAGAGTCGGCTGTGTGTTGCCAAGTTGTGATCAATTTTTGCGATAACGCTTCCAGTGCCGCCGATAGGTCGGCTTTGGTAATCTGTTGATCATGTACTGATGCGTTAAATCTCGGATCTCGTTTGCCGTCGTCTGCCTCCATGTCCTCGGTGTCATTTGAGGCCTGGTCCGTCGGAGCTGCAGGTGCCGTTTTCTGATTAAAATAATTAAGTTTTTCGGCTTTCCCCGAGCTCTTCTTGTTCTTATGTTGTGACATCTTCGTTGTTGGTTGCTGGATGCAGCGTTATTTTGTTGGATTATAGCAGATTATATGCCCATGGTGCCGGAGCAGATTTCTATGCGACCATCTTGCTCCGTGTTGGCCACGCCCCCCCCCCGGTTGTGATATTTTTAACAATGATTTACAGTGTATGATTGATAAGGCTGTGGCCTGGTGGAGTGGGCTGCAGTATTAGTTGAATGCTGCAGCTGGTGGGGGTTAAGGTCACTTGCCTATTTTAAAGGGGGGATGGGGGGCAGGGGAGGGGTAGACTAGCTGAGTTTGGTGAGTTATGTGTTTAAGTTCTCACTAATAGGGCGGAACTCTACTAATTCAAGTGGTAAATCTCTGGAGGTTTAACCCCTTAAGGACGGAGGACGGTTCAGGACCGTCATCGACATTTTTCCATTGCCGACCGCTGACGGTCCTGAACTGTCCTAACTTTAAGATTTACTTACCCGATAGCCGTCGTTCCCCCGGCGGCGATCGGCGGTGCTCCCGTTGTGGGGAGACTGCCTGCAGCCCAGACAGTCTCCCCATGGCAGATTAGGACCCCTGGGACCATGTGATCGCTCAACAGGGCGACCACATGGTCACCATAGGTGTCCATGTGTCTGCCTGCAGGGGGACTGTCTGTGCTGACAGGCAGTCTCCCTGCAACTGTAAAATCAAAGAAAAAATAAAGTTAAAGTTAATAAAAAAATAATAATTATATATGTGTATATGTATAAATGATACATAGACATATATAATGTCATACTAAGTGTATTTTTATATTAATATGTACATATATTAATATAAAAATACACTTATAATTAAATTACACACATATATATAATATATATAATAACTATATCTATTGTATATATATATTATTATAAAATACAAATAATAAGTAATTTTAATTAAATTAAACATGTAAAAATAATAACAAAATTTTTTAAAAAATTATATATCTATACGAAATTTTATTCTAACTGTATTTTGATATTAATATATATATTTATATTAAAATACACTTAGAATGAAATTGTATATATATCTATGTATATATAAATAAATAAAAAGAATACGAACTATTCATATGTCCATATACAAAATTACATAAATAATTATATAAATATACACGGAGACTTCAAATATATAAATATGCATATATATTTAAATTCTACGTGCGTATTTATGTAATATTTTTACATAATTAAGTTATTGATTGCAATTTAAGGGACCTGCCTGCCAACCCAGGCCGAAAGTCCAGAGAATTTAATTTGCTATCACTGTATTTTACCCTGTAACGTTCTACGACACCCTAAATCCTGTACATGGGGGGTACTGTTTTACTCGGGAGACTTCGCTGAACACAAATATTATATATCACAGCGATGATATTGTCAGTGAAAGTGACTTTTTTTGCATTTTTCACACACAAACAGCACTTTTACTGATGATATAATTGTTGTGATACATTTTCCAGTTTTGAAACACTAATATTTGTGTTCAGCAAAGTCTCCTGAGTATAACAGTACCCCCCATGTACAGGTTTTATAGCGTTTTTGAAAGTTACAGGGTCAAATATATGGGTCAAATATTTTTACATTGAAAATGGCCAGGTTGGTTACATTGCCTTTGAGAGCATATGGTAGCCCAGGAACGTGAATTACCCCCATGATGGCATACCATTTGCAAAAGAAGACAACCCAAGGTATTGCAAATGGGGTATGTCCAGTCTTTTTTAGTAACCACTTAGTCACAAACACTGGCCAAAATTAGCGTTCAATTTAGTTTTTTACTTTTTTCACACACAAACAAATATGAACGCTAACTTTGGCCAGTGTTTGCGACTAAGTGGCTACTAAAAAAGTCTGGACATATCCCATATTGAATACCCTGGGTTGTCTACTTTAAAAAAAATGTGTACATGCGGGGTGTTATTCAGCGATTTATGACAGATTATAGTGTTACAATGTCACTATTGATACATTTTAAAAATGTATGTTTTGAAACCGCAATATCCTACTTGTGCTTATAGCCATATAACATGCAAAAAAATAGCAAAAAGCATGTAAACACTGGGTATTTTTAAACTCAGGACAAAATTTTTAATCTATTTAGCAGTTTTTTTCATTCGCTTTTGTAGATGAGTAAAAGATTTTTCACATAAAAGTCAAAAAACATGTATTTTTTTCAATTTTTCATCATATTTTTTCAAATTAAATTACATGAGATTATATAAATAATGGTATGTAAAGAAAGCCCATTTTGTGCTGAAAAAAAAACCAATATATTAAAGACCAGAGATGTTTGGTAACAAGTTATATAATTTTAAAGCGATTAAGTTACCGGGGTGAAGAAAGGAGTAACTGTTAATTCCCGAGAAGTGACAGTTCCATTTTAAGCTTGGTAAAGGAACACACCAAATGCCTAATGCACTTCAGCAAGCTAGAGGTTAACTGTATGTGTTTGTCATATTTTATAAAAGTGCCAATTTCAAAAGATTTTAATGTATGTACCCGGCTGCTTCCAATGCTTGTCACAGAGAGGAGATGAGCTCCCAGAGGAGTAACCGAGCTGCAGTAAGAAGACTGTCTCACCGCTGGATTTCATGTAATACTAAATAACTTCATTTGTAAGATTTTGGGGACTCCATCATTCTAAGGAACACCAGGAATTCTCCAAGGTTAGAAGGAAATGTATTGATCCTTCAGGCAATTTCTATGATGTGTAGTTCAAACATTTGTAAAGCACTATTTAGAACAGTGATTGCCAACCGTGGCTGCGGAGATGTTTGTAGTCTAAAAGATGTTCAGCCATGATGACCTGACGCTGGCTAACCATCAATGGTAGTCTCCAAACATCTAAAGGCGTATTCACCAAAGTGAGAACTGAATTTCAAAGGTAGGGTCAAAATATATGTACTGTTCAAATTCTCTAAATTTATTTTGGCTACTCTGCCCTTATATTTTAAATTCACTTTATTTTCTCACTTTAGTTTACTCACCGTGATAGCGTCAAGGCTATATGGTTTTAGAATAGGTAATGTCATTACTCTAACATAGACCACATATTAACACATATTCATCATTTTTATAGAATATGGTGTGATTTAACATCATAGAAGAATAAAAAAGTCCAAGCCACAGGTGTAATGAAAATAAAATGTATTTCAATAAAGTTGCATGATTTTGAAGTGTTCAGTAAAGGATGCCGGGATATGTAGTTTCCCGGTCTGAGGCCCTTTCCTGTCTATCGGAGTGCAGCAGACCGTCTTTCCTGTACAGACCCTGCCTAGTAAGTAAGTACACGAGCAGTACGCGCGCCCACTTATTTCACTGCACACATTAATCCCCGTTCTGTTTATACAGGTCTTGCGGCAGACTCCAGGCTGAGCCATGCACATTGGCTGCCTCTCTTTCCGCCAGCCATATGCTGGGCTGATCCTGAACGGAGTGAAAACCATAGAGACGCGTTGGCGCCCTCTGCTGGCTGATTACAAGAACAGCACCCTGGCCATACACATTGCAGTGAAGGACTGGGAAGGCCAAGATTGGCAACATGTTTTACAGCACAGACTTGGAATGTCCCTTACACAGATACAGCAATTAATAGACACAGGGGAACAGTTTGGCAGAGGAGTTATTGCAGGTAAAATGTATTTTATCGCAAAAAAAATGAACTTTCTGTATTTTTGGATGAATATGTTTAACAATACTATATTGTTTTGTCCCTGGACAACAGAAACTAATATGACACTTTTAAAGAAATTCAAGTAAACTTTATAGAATTTGTAGCAACTGGATGTGTTTATTGTGTTTAAACAGAACTGTCCCTTTTTTATTTTCTTATTTTGTTACAAATTGGTGCTAAAAGCTAGCTAAGGGTTGTGCTTTGAAAAAAAAAAAATGGGGGCGGGGCCTGACAGCCGACCAAGATGGCCGCGTAGAGCCGGAGCTCCTCCAGAGGGAATACTAATAATGCCGCAAATGGGTCAAACGAGAACCCAAACGGGGCCAAACCCTGCATCTCAGCCTGGGGGACACCCTCACTGCCCCCCGGAGCGAAACAAGCCTGCAACTCACGATCCCAACCGGCACCGGATCTGCGCGACGCCCGCAGCAACACACGAGGTAGGGGAGAAGGCCGATCCCCGGCCTCAAAGTGGACTCAGCCGGTCGGCTCGGGGCACCAATCCCCCCCCCCTCTGGGCCGGCAGGGGATATCCCGGCCACCAGGAGACCGCCTATAGGCTCCCCTGGACAAGCGACGAAGCATCCAGCCAAACTTAACTGTCGGGGCCCACCCAAGGTGGCGACACGGCCAACGACGAACACACACATCCAGCCACCCAAGCATACCTCAGAGTTTTTTTAAAAGATCTGCGCAAGCCTCTGGATGCTGCGCTGTAACCCGGGGTCGGTCCTTCAAGCTACCCGCCACCGCCTGTGTGGATACCCGCCTCAAACCTCCAAAGCGGCCACCCGACGACAAAGACGCCATAGCGCAGCAAGGCGGGAAGCAGCATTATGTTCCTCGGGCGCAGGCCCTTGTTCCCACGAACACCAGAGTGGGACCAGCAAGCATGACAGACCTGCATACTACTCAAAGGCATCAGAGTCTCCTACCCAGCAAAGCACACCTTTGCACTCCAGGACTCCTGCCGAACGCCGCGAAACTCAGAAAACCCGCGGAAATCTACCTGCGATCACTGCCTACAGCACCCAATACAAGCTATACAAGAAGAAGGCACCGAAGGAGCCTAGCACTGGAACTCTCAAAGGGCTGATGGTACCGGGGGAAACCCCCACACGTTATATGGCTACCGCCACACTTGCTGGCCCGCCACTATACCTCCCATTGCTGTGATGGTGACTGGCATAGGTTAATCTAAGCTCCCTAACTCGTAGCCATTACACCAGACTATCCCATGCTGTATATATGCCAGTAAAGTGTACCTTGGAACATTATTTTACTTTTTTCACTATTATTTTCTGGTCTCACCACTTAGTCCTATATATTTTTTGGCAGCCTTTTATTGCGCACTCTCTCCTCCTGCTGTTTTGTTTGGTTGTTATTTAGATATGCATTTACTGGGTAGGGCAATGCAAGCCTGTCGGCGCTAAGCAAGCGATTTAAATATAACCAAGCGCAGTGTTCATAAAGTACAGCTCAGAGTAAAGGGGATTTTTATCTGTTCTACTGAGATACAACCTGCTGCAATGTTAGCGAGAATGCCTAAAATACTACTATGTGTTTATGTGTAACCAAGCATAGTGCTTATAAAGAACAGCGTAGAGTAAACGCGCTCTCTATTTGTCCTACTGTGAAATAACCTTCTGCGATGTTAGCGAGAACAACTGAAGCACTTATTATATTGCTTATTATAGCGAACCTAAAACAACGCAAGTTTAAGCCACTTTAACTTTTAACTTACTTTAGAAATGTCTAAGCATGTACAAACATTAACAAGTTGGTAAATCTGATGGTCAACCTTCTAACAAAGCTCTGTCATATCCTAACAATACCTAAGCAACGTAATTCCAGATTGTTTATAACTTTAAAAATGTGCTTGTTTTATTATGTACCTCTATGTTTGACTGTTTTAATGCGCTGGAGGATTGCCTTTGGGGTACCTCTCGAGTGAACTGAACATTGAAACCCAAAATGTACTGATATGGGGAAAAAAAAGAATTATAATAGAATTATTAGCCCGTAGTTTGCAATTTGGTTTTAAAGTCACTTCAATTCAGTGGTTAGTGTATAAACATCATATATTATCACACCATGTATCATATTCATTACCATACCTCCTAGCATTCCTGGATTTGGCAGGTCAGTCCCAATTTCATACCTCCCAGCATTAGGTGTGTAATTGTAATCGGTCATTGGGCCTTTTTAAGGGACATCACCAGTGATGGGAAGTGAACAGGCCTGAAGCATGTCTGCCCCTGAAGTGGACATGTTAATCTGGCATTAAGCATGCCAAGCTGGCAGCCAGCCCCGTGTATGCAGGAGAGCTCAGCTTAACTGCTTTCTGCATGATCCGATTGCCCACTACACAGTGCAAGCACATCTAATGATGCAATTGCGCTGTGTCCTCAAAGATGGGTACCTGGTGTCCCTGGATGCGACATACGAGGGAACTGAATCGAGATGGCCGGACAAGACACTGTAAGGAGCATGGTCCCGCCAAAAATAGGACTGTATTTGGGAATACACAAGAGAAGTACATCAAGTTGACCCTCACAGTGTAGTATGCATGGTGAATGAGCATGTATGGTACCATTCAAGGAATCCCATTTGTGCGTGTACACATTTTTCTACAGATGCTTGATCATGTGTGAGCAACATGAACGTGAAAATTCCGCTGACGTACATATATTCACCCAGTAAACACTTCAATAGCATTTTTCGAGGTGAAGGAATAAGGAATCAACACCCATAAAGAAATCACTCAACTTAACATAATTTCTTGCCAAGCAAGTAGAGGGAAACTGTCACTTCTGTGGAATTTACACCACTTAATAAAACATTGAAAATAACCTATAAGTATGTTACCCTATTTCATGAGATGCTCTGTTTTATTCTAAATGTATATTTAAGGGACATTCTAAGCACCAGAACCACTACAGCATAATGCAGTGGTGCTTTGGCACTGCGTCTGTCCCTGTATTCTTTCTGTATATCCGAGAATAGGCAGTGTTTACATTGATACCCAACGCCACATGTACTGGATGTCACAATGTAGAGGTTTTGGTGCAAGCAGTACCCTGTTGCCCTCCCAGAGTAATTGGTTAAACCATTAGAGAACAGTTTGATAACTTATCTGGGGTCCAACAGGTGCATGTTGCTGCTGCAAGGAGTTTTCATTTGTTCCACTGAGCTAAGACCTGCCGCGCAGGATCCTCTCATTGGCTGAGAGTGTCAGCTCAGCGCTCTTAGATAATGAGATCTTCTCTGCACTGCCACTTAGCGGGCTCTAGTGGTTATGGTGCTTGGAGTGTTCCTTTAACCATGACTTGAAAAATCCTGACTTTTCCCCTTTAAACACTGAAATTGTTTGTTCAGTGAATTTTACTTTGTCTCTCTTTTTTTTTTGTACAGGTCTCGTGGACATTGGAGAAACATGGCAATATGTGAATGAGTCCCACGAGGAAACTCTAGAACTTGAGAATAAAGCTCTCTTGATGAACCTGGAACAGAAATACCTCACAGTTGTTTCTAATGCCAGGTGGCTGCTGAAACCTATTCCAGCAAGGGGAGGCAAAGACGTGTGGGAAGTGCACATTCCTGACCAGTTAATCCCTTGAAAGCTAGGTGGACACATAACATCCCCAGGTTTAAGTTGGTTCCATCACAGGCACGTTTCACTTTGCCAGTTTTTAGAAAGTAGTATGATAGTGGAGACAATGCAGCGGGGATTTGCAATACAAGTGGCAAGGAAAATGTTGCATTTCTGTACGGACTATACAGGAGTAGCAAATAGCTGTAATTAAAATCCACAACTTGGGCATATGAACTATCATCAAGTGGCCGTTTATGTACAGCATGTTTATTATGAATACAATACTTTTTACACCATGTATCATGAATTTAATACATTTTTTTTTTTTTTTTTTGCTTTGTCTCTGTGAATACAGCTTTTAGAAATGCTTAGAAAAATGACCATTTGGTGTTAGATGGAACGACTCTAACAACCTTACCTTAAAAATATAGTTTTTCTGATACAGTTGAGCCTAAAAGATCAGCGCTTCTAGACTGTGTAATTTACATACAGTTGTCATTAGTTTATAACAGTTATCAATTTATTTCCTCACCCTACCCTAGTCTAATGTTCATGCTCAATTCATATAAGACTCCTTTTGTTTTCACCAATTCCTGTGTTAATTTTATTTGTTTCTTCATTCCACCAGTTTTGTTTTCTCCCACAAATCCAACTCAATCCTATTCCCTAAAACATCTTATTTTAATAATAGGCTTAACTTATCCCACCTTATCTAATTATGTTTCCATCAAATTAAATGTTTCTGCTTCCTCTGTTGCTTCTCTAAATTACGTCACATGTCACGTTATGGAAATTATCGTCTTTAATGGAACACTCTAGATTTTGGAATATAAAGCCGTATTTCTAACACTGTTCCTACTACCTTTGCCTCACCCCCCCGTGGCAATTAAAGTGTTGACAACTCTTTAAACACTCATCTTATTGTAGCGCTGAGAGGGAACCTAATGCACATGCAGGAATCAATGCTTTCCTATGGGAGATTTGGAGATGCACAGCATGAGGACATCCAGCGTTAGTTCACGGAATTAAACTCCGTGAAACAGTAGGAAGTGCCTCTAGGGCTATGTAGTAGACAGCCACTAGAGGCAGCCTTAACCCTGCAATGTAAACTTCATAATAACCTTGTCGGGTTTAAACATTGATTTATTTTTTTGTGTGTGATCTGTTTTGTACTTTTTATATTAAATACACAATATGTGAAGACATGAGGGTGCTCTCCTTAATTTTGTATATTAAGCACTGGAGCAGCCTATCCTGTTGCTCTTGTAATTGTTCTATTTATAGTTAAATCCCCCTCTTATAATATTGTATAGCGCTACAGAATCTGTTGGCGCTATATAAATGGCAATAATAAATAAATTAAATAAAGTGTGTGTGTATATATATGTATGTATGTGTGTATATATATATATATATATATATATATATATATATATTAAAAAAAAGAAGAAGATAATCTTGGCACTCACCCTTTTACTGACTGTATATATTTCTCCTTGCCTGGGTGCAAACCTCAGCGTTGTATATAGATCCAAAGTTGTATAAAAGGTGCACTCTCAGGGCTTGCAAAATAATTCTATTTATTCAAAGTTGCAGTTTACATGTGCAAAACAATCTATGCAATCAACGTTTCAACCCTATAGGGCCTTTTTCAAGAGGGCCTTTTTTAAAAAAGGCCCTATAGGGTCGAAACGTCGATCGCACAGAAAAACGTCGATCGCCATGCCATGTTGTTCCCCTGAATGCATGTATGTTTAACTGTATGTATAATTGAGTTTCCTCTCAGGATAAGGGGAGGGGATATGTGGGATGTAACTGTGATGTGATTGGTTGTTTTATACCTCCCTGTGGGCGGTCCTGTATTTGAAAAGGCTGTAATAAAAACCAGGCTGGGTGTGCCAGCACCTGAGAACTGCTTGACCCTCAACACGGAGCCTTGTCTCGTTCTTGGGGGGATTCACTGTATGCTGATTGCCAGGAGTGTAAGCTGATTTATGCTTTTCCTGTTCGTCTGCTAGCAGCTATTCGCGAGGTTCCAGTTTGGAGTGCTATTTTGCATCCAGTTCGGGAGTTTGGTGTTCTGCAGTAGCTGTGCCGGTCTCTCAGAAAGGGGCATATCGCCTAAACGGATTTTAACCCCTTGTCTGCTGAAACGGTCCGTTACAGTGTGTATATGTATGTATGTATGTGTGTGTGTGTGTGTGTGTGTGTGTGTGTGTATTGCTTCAGACCTAAGGAAGAGAGGAAAACTCTTGAAAGCTTGTCTTTGAAATATTATGTTAGTCCAATAAAAAAGGTATCATTGCATACTGCAATACTCTGGTATGTTGGCATTTTGTCTACTTGGCTAATATATATCTGGAGATCTCGTAAAAAACCACAAGAGCACAGATTTATTCAGTCTCCTTAATCTAAGATGGCATTATTTTCAAATATCTGTCTTTTATACCACATGATATTTTTAGGCAAGGGTTATGGTTAAGTCTCTGAGTAGTGTAGGGGGTCAAGGAGTGCCTCGTGCTGCCCATGATAGTGAGAGTTACAGTCCTGGGCAGGAGCCAGTTCAGATCCAAGATGAGCTGAATTTAGATGGTAGCAGCTAACGCTCAGGAATGTCACTCCCACTAATCTCAGGCAGACCAGGATAACTATCTTACAAAGTCCATGTTGCATATAATGCACCTATTATTATAAATTGTCTAGTTTAAAGGGACACTTGGGTACCATGCCTACTACAGATTAGTGCAGGCACCATGACCACTCGAGATTAATCTATTTACAGCATTTTTACAAAATTTGTGGGTTTAACTAGCATTTTTAGGCCACCCTGCCTCTAACATAATAATGAGGAATGCCATTTTCTTGTGATCCATACAATACATTTAAATATTAATCCTTCATTGGAGATAACTCCAGCTAAAGGCCACAGCATATGACACATTTCCTACATCTAAATCTTGCAAGCATGGCAAGTAAGATGCTCATAATGATGTTGGACGAAGTGTGGATGAGAAATCCCTTCGTTTTTGCCAAATCACTTGAAAACCAGAGTGACTGCACCCAGTTCTCATAACTTTCTTAAATGCTTTCCTATGGACTAATTGAATGTGTGTGTGGCTCTTGCCGCGCATGCGCATTCAGCGCTGACGTCTGGAGAGGGAGGAGAGTTCCCCAGCGCCAAGGGAGCCCGGTGCTGGAGAAAGGTAAGTATTTAACCTCTTCAGCCCAGCGGGAGCGGGGCCATGAGGGTGGGGGGGACTTAAAGACCCTATAGTACCAGGAAAATTAGTTTGTTTTCCTGGCACTATAGTGGTCCTTTAAACCATGCCTCTGCAATAAAATGTGTAACCCTCTTACCTGGGCCGCTGCCGATCATTTTACCACCCAGCTCTCCCTTTTTCATTGCATCATTAACCTCATGTATCCTCTTTATTTACAGGCCTACATGTATGTTGGTTTCGGCACACCACAATCAACTTTGCCCACATCACAGCTTTTGTCTCAGACGGTAAATATTGTTATATAGTTATATATATATATATATATATATATATATATATATATATATAATATTATTATTTTTTATTTTTTTTTTGCTCAAGCCACATTAAAACATCTGGAATACATTTTTCCTCCATAAAATCATTTTATTTATTAAGGGTTTTTTTCTTTGCTTTTTCATGACATAAGCAAACTTGAGAAATGCATTGTGGTGGGACTGCATGTGGATAGGGTGAACCATACATGAGACTAGCAAGCGGCGATGGCATTTGAGGTGGAAGATACTGCAAGCCATAGCATGACATCATTGAAGCATGGTAAGAGTTCAGAATAGCCGGGTTTTGATACATGAACGGACAATGGGCCAGTAAATGTGTTGGTGGCATTCGAGCGATATGTGGATGAAAATAGGAATGATTGGATATATTTCCTATACCGAAGTTAGGTTTTCTATGTTCCTGTGATGTTTTAATTCCATTAGTTGGTTTAGTACTTCCTAATTGATTGGAATTGGCTGTGCATGTTGGTGAAGATCCCTTTACTTCTTCTGTAGCCTCCCTTTTGGATTGTCCTATGGCACATCTCTTAGTCATGTTGCATTGCTCAGTTTCTTCCAGTTTTCCTCTCCTCGTCACACTTATATCTGGGCTCAGATTTTCTCCAGTGATGTCGGTTCTTAACTTTTTGGCTCGAGTTGATATAAAATTTTCTCTGATTTTCACAACACGAGCTGCAGAAGGCAATTAAACAATTTACTATGTATTTATTACCAATGGTACGTTCGTGTTTGGTTCTCCCATTGTAAATGATTTAATGTTTTTGGATAAACTTTTAATATTAAGTGTGAGAAATATTTTAATTTTGTAAAATCTTGATATTTTTTGACATATTAATATATATTTTTTATAATTATATATAGTTTGCTATTTTAATATGTTGAAAAAATAACTTTGAAAGTTTATAAAAAATATTAAATAGTTTGTAAAGCTTATCCAACTATATTAAATCAAGGCCAATATCCTCAGAAGTATAAAAGTTAATGCTGTTGTATAAAATGTATTCATTTCTACCTATTTATGTTATTGGCTCTTAGTTTTATCTCCTTTAACATTTTATACTTTTATATAGTTTTTATGAATTATAACATTTTTGATCTTGGCTGTGCATGAATCTGTTTATGTTGTCCTAAGCCCATTATTACTTTTACTGTTTATTATTCATTCACCTGTCTATATCCCGCCTGCTTATTCTCACACTACATTTTGCATCTGCTAGAACATATTTTTATACCACCAAGTGATTTTGAAATAAGCTTAGTTATAGTTTAATGAAAATGTCCAAAACTTAAAAAAAACCTTTTATTAGCCAATCGGCACTGTTGACAATAAAACAATTACCTATCCTAAATAACAAATGTGGAATTAATTGGTGGTCATTTTGAGTGATTTACCCAAGGTAATGTAGATATTTGTAGTACTATGCATGCCACATCCTTAGCCAGATTCAATTCCTTAATCTGTCATTCTATTACTATAATGAAAAGATATCACAAAACAATTCAGTTTTTAATTATTTTGCATTAACATATTACGTAGGTTAACAAACAATTCCAGGATAGAAAATATATGAATAACGTCATGATTTGATTTATGATTATCTCTAAAAAAATAATTAAACAAATTACCCATTGGCACGCAGACTGTGGAAGGAGCTTGCTAATTTTCTTTGGCGTAAAATTGATCTGACTGCATCGACTGCTGACGCCTGACTGGTAATTACTACTATTGAGATACTATGTGAAAATTAGTGACTGCTGTATGGTTAACATCATCATAATGGATATCGTGAATATTGGTTATGACCTCATAATTAAATATTTCCCCAGATAATAAACCTAACAATTTATTAAGGTAGTTCAGTTTACTAAGGAAAATGAGCAATTGATAGAAAAATATGTTCCTCTCCTGTTTTTTGTTTGGGGTGCAAACTAAAAATCTGTAAAATACTCCGTGAATTAGTTACTTCTGTTTGGTTAACATCATCATAATGGGTAGTATGAATCATGGTTATGACATCATAATTAAGTATTACCCCAGATAATAAACCTAACAATTTATTAAAGGACCACTATAGTGCCAGGAAAACATACTCGTTTTCCTGGAACTATAGGGTCTCTAGGTCCCCCCCACCCTGTGGGCCCCCCTTTCGCCGGGCTCTAGGGGGTGGAAGGGGTTAAATCTTGCCTGTTTTTCCCCGCCGGGCTCCCTCGGCGCGGGGAACTCTCCTCCTCCTTTTCGCCATCATCGGCTGAATGCGCATGCGCTGCAAGAGCCGCGCGCGCATTCAGCCAGTCCATAGGAAAGCATTCTCAATGCTTTCCTAAGGACGCTGGCGTCTTCTCACTGTGGAAATCACAGTGAGAAGCGCGGAAGCGCCTCTAGCGGCTGTCAATGAGACAGTCACTAGAGGCTGGATTAACCCTATTGTAAACATAGCTGTTTCTCTGAAACTGCTATGTTTACAGCAGGCAGGGTTAATCCTAGATGGACCTGGCACCCAGACCACTTCATTAAGCTAAAGTGGTCTGGGTGCCTATAGTGGCCCTTTAAGGCTGTTCAATTTATTAAAGAAAAGTAGCAATTGCTAAAAAAATATGTTCCTCTCTAGTTTTTGTTTAGGGTGCAAATTAATATCTGTAAAATACTTTGTAAATTAAAATATACTGAGGTAAAACATGTGGTCTAGGTTTTACAATATGCATGTTGACGATAAGATAACCAGGCAAGTGCACATGGTAATGAAGGACCACACCACACATGTGTTCAGCACTTCACTGCTCCACACTCAATGGGGGGAAGAGGCCGTCAACAACTTTATTGCACCACAGACAAAGGAACACATTGAGGGCCCCTTTGAATTACATGCCAAACACCCCACACTTGTTCTTGTTTGTGTTAATCGCAATAAACATTTGCAAGTAAAATTTACATTCCAAACTAAATTTAAACTTTGTTGCTGGTTAATGATTCATGATATCTGTTACCATTCTGTTGGTTTGGTAGTAATCAAGGAACATAACACCTCCATTGATTACTGATTGGATGAAGTTGTATTTGATATCAATATGCTTGCATCTTTAATGACATTGGATTCCTTGAAATAGCTATTATTATTACTTAATCTAAAAAAGGTTTGACTCTTCCAAGGTTTTTCATTGAGAATTTGTTCTTTATTGCATACACCCATCGATCTCCAACAGAAAGATTACCTTCGGTAAAGTGATCAAAGGGAATGTGCTATTTTCTCCTAGTGAATCCATTTCCTCTTTCATAGTACTAAGCCAGTATTGTTAACGGGACACTAAAGTCACCAGAACAACTACAGCTTATTGTATTTGTTCTGGTGAGTAGAATCATTCCATTTTATTTCACTTTTTGCAGTAAACACTGTCTTTTCAGATAAATTGTGTTTACATTACAGGCTATGGATACCTCCACTGCCTACTCCTCAGATGGCTGCTAGAGGTGATTTCCGAGGTAGTGCTGTACACTGTGCAGTACTGCCATTAGTGTCTCCACCCTTTGCATGCAGACAATGAAATGTCCTCATAGAGATGTGTTGATTCAAGGGCTGTGTTTGGAGGAGATGCTGATTGGCCAGGGCTGTGTTTGACTTGTGCTGGCTCTACCGCTGATCTGCCTCCCTGACAGTCTCAGCCAATCCTATGGGGAAGCATTGTGATTGGCTCACAGAATCACTTCTGATGATGTCAGCAGACAGCAGTTTATGGGCAGACTTGATTGCAAGTAAGATTTTCCTAGATTTAGAGTGCAAGGGAGGAAGTGGGGGGGGGGGGAGGGTAGATGGTGTTTTTAACACTATAGGGTCAGGAATACATGTTTGTGTTCGTGACCCTATAAAGTGAGTTCATATGTTTGTGGTACATCAAATGTCCTGTTAGAATGATAATTTTGAAATCTGAAATATAGTCTTTCATGTACTGAGGAACTGCTCTATTTCTGTTAGAGTACCATGATCATTCTTTGTTTGACCATTTTCCTCACTTTCTGGAGTTTGGATTTCTTCTGAACACTCTACTTAAGCATCATTGCTCTCAGTACCAAAGGTATAATAATCCTCTGATGCTCCATTGCTTATTGCTCCCTCTACACAGAAAATGTCTTAAAGGTATGACTGTATATACAATACTTCAGTTTCTAGCACTCTATTTTACTGCTAAATGGGCAAATCTCTGCACCAGCTTTCTTCAGTGCCACACCGGCTGTCTTTTCCCAATCTGCAAGCTCCATGAAGTGTTGCTCTGGCATAGAGGTGTTATCAAAGTTTTTGAATTTTCTAATGTTAACAATTATGTGGGATGTTGTCCCTATGTCAACCATTAACCCTTTTGTATTAGTCCCTTAAGTTGGTCATCTCTTATTTTGTTATCATGGTTATCTGCTGCTGCTTTATCTTTATCTCTTTTCTTGTGCCCTAAATGTGCATCTCCATGCATTGCGCTGTTACCAGGGCCGGCATTTAGCCTGGGCGTTTTTTTTTTTAATCACAGCGGCCCAGTCGGAAGGGAGCGGTGCCAGAGATGGGGTTGTTGTGTCATTACCTATGACAAGTACGCCCCCCTCAAAGCACACACCCACTCAAAGCATGTTGGTCCAATGCTCTTTCTGAGCAGCCCATGCACAGTGCCCTGCTAAGAGCATGCGAAAAAGACCCTGTATTTGTTATGTGCAGCGCAAACAAATTTAATGACACACTTGCGCTGCGGTTGCTTGTGACTTGTCTCTGGTGTCTCCATCAGTGGGATACCAGAAAACAAAAGGACCAAGAATGTGTTTTTTATATGTGTTTGGTGGCTGCTTGTGTGATTGTGTTTGTGTAGAGTGAGCTGATTGAGGTGTGGTGTTTTGTGTAAATAGGTTGGTTTCTGTTGTGTTTGTAATGTAATAGGTGTGTGCATAGGGACTCTAGTGTGCACATGTTTAGAGAATATAGTGTGTGTGTTTGCATACAGGGATTCCAGTGTGTTTTATGGGTCTAGAGTCTGTATAGAGAATAAAGTGTGTGGATGGGGTGCAGAGTGTGTGTGTGTGAGGGATGCATCGTGTTGGTGGTATAAAGTCTATTATGTGATTGGTGAGTAAGGAGCAATTATAGTTTATTTATTAAAAAAAATTGTAATTTGCCCGGTTTGCTAGATGGCTAGTCCAAGCCTGGCTGTTACAGTAGTTTCACCATAGTGACTAGCTACCATTTTGATTCTTGTAGCTTGCTCTGGCCCTGTGCCCTCTTTCACCACAAGTATAGCAAGTAATAGTAGTCATCTTTAATTCTGAATCTCTAAATCACATTGCTCACTTTTAACACTCTGGCATGATTTGAACTAGCATAGTACTTTTTGGTAACATCAATGATTCAACTGACATTTTTTTAAATTGATGACGTCAGAGGTACGTTTTTACCAACCTAAAACATGTTTTTCTTATGTTTTGTTTTGTTTGTTTTTCTTAACTTTAAAGGACTACTCTATGTAGCAAAGCAACTTTAGCTTAATGAAGCAATTTTGGTGTATAGATCGTGCCTTTGCAGTCTCACTGCTCAGTTCTCTGCAATTTAGAGTTTAAATCACTTTGGTTTCTTTTTATGCAACCGTAGCCTCACCTCCCCTGGCTGTGATTGACAGCCTCTAAGAAAACCGAAAACATAGTTTGATTTTCATCAGTACAGTGTGTTTACTGTAGAAGTTTTTATCTCCTGCACTGTAAATTGAACTTTAATCACAGACAGGCTGCTGTAGGCTCTAGCAGGCAATTAACAGAGCAGGAGACACACAACTCTAAATTAAGCAACATGTGCAATAAAGTAAGTTTAAACATTAGATGTCACTTTACAGGAAATGTTTAGGAAGGCTGTGCAAGTCTCATGCAGGGAGGTGTGGCTAGGGCTGCATAAACAAAATGGTAGAGAATTGAGCAGTGAAACTGCATATGTATGTTCTATACACCAGAACCACTCTATTAAGCTTTAATCTAAAGTTGTTTTGGTCCCTTTAAACACTACAAAAGGTACCTTTCCATCAGCTTGCATACCATGAATGGCAAATGGCTTAAACGATTCAGGCAAACCCTTTAAAATCCTTGCAATTAGCAATCTGTCTCTCCTGTATTTGTTAACGCTGTAATGGCTGTCTCTGTTTGTATAACATAGTTTGTCACACTCTCATTTATGCCTCCCTGAGAGTGTGATATACTCAATTTAGTATATATAACTGACTATTCTGGGCTTTCCCTTGCTTGCATAGTACAATCTTAATATTCAAAGCACTTCTTCCATCATCAGTTGCCTCCCTCATTATTAAAACAAGACTCTTATTGTCTAAAAAATTAGTTTTTTACATTAAAGGACGACCCCAAGCAGCATAACCGCTACAATGCCCTGTAGTGGATAATGTGCCAAGAGTGCCTTGGCACTCCCCATATGTAAGTAGTCAAACTGTTGACTAACAATTTGACTTCTTCCCCGTGGCCACCTGGTGTCGCTCCCTGCCTAGTCTCAGCCAGATGCTCTCAGTCTGAGCAAAGCCCGGTGGTGTGGGGCATAGCTCATTGGCTAAGAGCAATCAGCTGACACTGTGAGCCAATGAGCTGTCCCTGCAATACAGCGTATAGTGCAGTAGAACTAACATAAGCTCCTAGCTTCTGTCTCTCTCTAATTGAATGAGAGTAGGCTGGGAGCAGACTCCTGCAGGTCCCAGGTAAGTACAAAAACCATTGACTTGGTTTGACTATGTGCATTGTAGGGGTGCCAGTACAATCTTGGCACCATATCTACTACAGTGGTTGGATATAAAAATAACTAGGTAATCTGATTAAAATGACAATTAGGACACGAAAAAATTGTTTAAAATCGCACAGCATGAGTGTGTCTAACAATGCTATCTGTCTACAATATTGCAGGAGGAACTTGTATAGGAGCATCGAAGACCGCAAATGGAGTGTTAACACCCAAAATTTTACTTTTTTCTTGAAAATTAACATACATTTAATTTAATCATCAACAAAAAAGGTTAAAAAGAGTAAATATTTACAATAAAAAGAGTAGCGACCAAAGGAATTGTGTGCAGTAAATTTTATTCAGCAATTAATTCCTGCCATTAGCAGGGTACACATAGATCATTTGTTGATATATTTATGCTTTCTTTGGCACATGCTGATGTGCACCATTAAAGCAGTTACAATTTGGGCAATGGTTTGAAGATGATGAACTGCTGTGATAGAATGAATGGGTCATGTACGCAGCAGATGCGGCAGCAATCATGGGCACTGAAAGCCAAGGATTAAAGAATGGTAGTAGACTAACCAGGTTAGCCTGGGCTGCCAAATCTTGATACATTGATGGAAAGCCTGGAAACCCCATCGCAGGGTTAAAATGGTTACTTTGCATTGGAGGTAGAACTTGAAGCAAGGATGATGACGCCATGGTTGTTGAACCAATACCATAGGTGTTATTGTGATTGCTGGAGATGTTCTGTGAATCAAATGGAGGCAGCTGACTAAAGTCAAAATGTTGATCCACTCCAGATTCTAATGGCCTCACAGAACTGGCCGAGGATGTCGACGGACCATGATGCATTGGCAGAAAGGGTCGCTGATTTACATTTGGACTTTTAGAATAAAATCTGCGCGCGTCTTCTTCTAGAACACTTGTCTGTTTGCACGCCTTTTCTACATTTTTAGGAGCTTCATTGTCCACGCCTGGTTCCAACAAAGATGTAGCTGTGATAGAATTTTTTATTCCAATTCTTCTTTTCATCCTTCCTAACAGATGTGGCTCATCTCTTCTGAAATTTGGGTTGTGGTAAAATTGCATCTAGAATACAAAATACATTATGTAAGGAGACACAATATTTTGTTTGTGGATTTAGAAAAGCTAGTCAAGGACTGTAGACAATTTTGTCATTTGGATTTCAATTTGCTAGAATTTAGTGTGAATGAATGATATGCATTAAATTTGCATGAAAGGACTCATCTAAAACCTGGGGAGGTCTGAGACAATTTTTCTCCCTCATTAGGGCCTGGATCCCATATCATTCCTACTGACATCCGTTTAAACATCAATCTAGAAAGACTTCACAATTTCTGAATCAGCCTGTCCTTCACTTCTGAACAAAAAGTGACCATCACTTTACTAACTTGTGGTGTGTGGAGGTTGTGGAGCTTTAACCTGTAGTGCCGTATAGCACTACTGTATGTATTTAAACCAATAATCATTTTATTACAATCTTTTTGTGTTCTTTCTGCATGTGTAAAGCATTGAGGTATCATGACATGACATATGACTCTCCATTTTGATGGAGTAAAACAGAGCACCATCAGAAGTATTTGTGCCAGTAGCGTTTAGAACTAATATTGTCTCTCATAAAGCAGATCAAAAGGAAACGGTAGTATATCTTTGATCTCCAGAAAACTGTGGATGTTTTAGTACAAATAAAAGGAGTTTTAAGGCTGTATTTGGACATTGAAGAGCTAAAAAAATTTCTAGAGTATATTACCTCAGCATTCTAACTCGAGGCTGTCCAACTCTAGTTCAAACAAAACCGTGTACATAGAAAATATCGACAAACAATAACAGGGCACCACAGTCACTATATAGTTACCAGTACTGTGGAGTTCGTTCTCATAGACTAAATTGGATAAAAGCAGATACAAATAGAGAAAACAATTAAAAGCTATCAGTATCCAATTTATTGCAATATTAAGAATAAAATAAATATATTACATATATCAACTCTAGTTCATCATTGAGAAAGCTAGTATATTGAGCAGTTCTACATATAAACAGGAATCTTAACCATCATATGAGTGAAAACCAGGCAAAACAGACCATATCATAGTTCAATATATTTGTGTTTCAGGGGAACAAATCACATACATAAGATAAGCTGACAAGTTTCTCTTTTGTGAGCTTGAAGGGACACTATAGTCTGCAGAACCACTACAGCTTAATGTAGTATTTCTGGTGTCTATAGCGTGTCCCTGCAGACTGAGCACTGTAAACACTGCCTTTTCAGAGAAAAGGCAGTGTTAACATTGCTGCCTAGTAACACCTTTAGGGGCAGTCACTCAGATGACCACCAGAGTTTATTCCTTGTCCAGTGCTACGCAGTGTCTCCACGTTCCCCATAGAGATGCATTGATTTAATGGTGGTGTTTTGCTGCTCATGTGCAATAGCCGTGGGAAAGCATTGCCTTGGCTGAGATCATAAAGACTGATGAGCTCAGCCATGGAGACCGAGCCAGCTTTTCCATGCAATCTTTAAAGGGGCCAGGGACCTCATTAGTTTGTTCAACACTATAGTGTTAGGAATACATGTTTGTATTCCTGACCCTATAGTGTTCCTTTAATCCAGCGGTTCCCAACCCAGTCCTCAAGTACGCCCTACCAGTCCAGGATTGAGGGATTACCCTGTTGTGTCTAAAGTGGGTTTTTTTTAGTCTTTTTCTACCTATCCCCCCCCCCCCCCAAAAAAAAAAAAACACTATAAACACAACTGGGTAATCCCTAAATCCTGGACTGTTAGGGGTTACTTGAGGACTGGGTTGGGAACCACTACTTTAATCATATGGGAGAGGGTGAAGTTGTTCAAGGTACTAAGAAGTATACATGTGCAATTCGTTTAGTTCCGAATGTACATTCGGACGAATTTCGTGTAATTTGGAAATTCGGATGCTTACAAATGTCCGAAGTTCGAATTGCTAAATTTCCATAGTGCCGAAATGAACCAAATTACCGATGTTCCAAAGTGCTTCGGATTTCTTAAAAGTGGTAAAACAAGTGGTTATGGTTAGGGGTTAGGGTCTGAATTGCCGAAGTGCCGCACCGTATGCCATTGGTCTGTATTGCCGAAGCAGACACATTTTTTTTTTACTTACCCGAATTTCCGAAACCGAACCAAATTTTTTGCCCATGCACATCCCTACTAAAAAGAGGAATTTTAGGTAAAATTTAGGATTCAGCACCACGTAGAAATGTGTGAATTCTTTTCTTCTGTTATCACTTTATATTTTCCAACGTGCCAAAACTGAAATCACACTGACTCCGATTCTACATTCGGTACCAGATGGATGACACCACTCACAAAAGCAACAAACAAAAGTTTTTCTTTTACAAATATATATTTAAAAAAAATTAAGCCATTTGCCAGTTTAGCAGACATTATATTGAATGGCATGGTAGTTCTAGGGGAAATGCGTCAAAATGTCCAAATTTACCTATTAATGACATTCACACAGCACAGCCTGCTTCTCCATTCTTCTTGTAGAAAAATTCAGTTACCTCTACTCATCTAATCAGAACCAAGGAGAGCAATGCTCATTGGCTTAGAGCGTCGGGCTACCAATTTCAGCCATTGAGCACAGTCCAGTATCTGACCTGCTTAGCACAGTTATGTGGCTTCTCTTGCAAGGGGACCCAGGTAAGTAATCCAACCATTTTAAAATGGTTTGACAGATAATTACCATTGTGGGCTGTAGTGATTATGGTGCTTGGAGAGTTATTTTAATAAGCCCAGTCATTACAAATAACTAATTGTAACGAGAATATACCCCTACACGCAGGATCCAGCTAAACAGAAGACAGCACAGAGGAGAGATACGTCTACCGGACCTTAGAATGGCCGGACTCGACGTATATAGGAGAAGTACAGAGTCAGGAACGATCCGAGGTCAAGGGCACAAAGAGACAGCGTAAACGAGGACTAGCCGGGGTCTGGTACACAGGAAACAGCAAGCCGGCAAACAGAACAGACAAGGATAAAGCGAAAACGAAGTCAGAATACAAAGCCAAGGTCAAATACGGAGGAACACAACTGAACACAACAAGCGCTAAAGGGAACTGAAACAGAAACCACGATAGGGCAAGGAACTAAGGGAAAAGGTAAGTAAGTATATGTAGCATCTGAACTAATGTGATTGGCTCCCGTCATATCCACACCCCCAAAAGGTAAGTGTATGGGGTGTGTGGCATGACGGGCCAATGGGAGCCTTTTGGCAATTTAGGCTCCCACTGTCTCTTTAAGAGCGCGCCCGAGACTCGCGGCGCGCTCTTAGATTCAGGCGGGACACGTCACTGCTTCTCGCGGTCACTGCCCGCCTTCCTGTGTGAGCAGTCGGATGAGCCGCACGCGGCTCGTGCAGCAGCATGACCGCGCGCGGCTTGAAGAGAGGACCGCGGCCGGCCCCTGGAAAAGGTGAGTAACGCTACACTAATAAATTATTAATGACTAATGAAAATGATGAAAATGTTTTAGAACACTGAGCCATTAACTGAAATCTTTTTAAACTTGCTGGTTTAACTGCACAGGATTATTTACTAAAGCATGAACAGTTAGGAATTCAAAGATAATTTAAAATATTAGACAAACATTCTTGTGATTTCAGTTTAGCTATTTTGGCACAATGAATGAGACATTCACACTCAGGTTTTACAAAAAAAACAAAACGATTTTTTTTATAGGTTGTTACTATGTAGGTGGCAGAGCCTAAAAAGGATACTATAAGCACCAAGACAACTTTAGCTTAATGTTGTGGCTTTGGTGTATAGACCATGACCATGTAGTCTAACTACTCAATTCTCTGACATTTAGGAGTTAAATAATTTTGTTTATGCAGCCCTAGTAACACCTCCACCTGCATGTGACATACACAGTATTCCTACACATTTAAACTTACTTTGTCACACAGTCTGTTTAATTTTGAATTTTTTTTCTCCTGCTCTGTTAATAGCCTGCAAGAATCCGGAGGAGCATCCTATGGTTAATTAAAATTCTATTAACAAAGCAGGAGATAAAAACTTCTAAAGTGAACACACAGTGCTGTCATATCTGATTGATATATGAAACCATTGTTTTCATGTAGGTTACGTTGGTCACAGACAGGGGAGCTGTGGCGGCACAAACAAAAACAAAAGTGATGTGACTCCTAAATGACAGAGAATTGAGCAGTGAGAGTGCAGGTGCGAGATCTATAAACTAAAACTGCTTCATTATGCTAAAGTTGTCTTGATACCTATAATATACATTTAATTTGAGACAGAGAAGAATTACACTAAAATCTTCCCACTCCCCACCAGGTTCTGGCTGCCCAATCATTATGTAATTTCTAAGGAAAAAACGGTTCTGTTATTCTTGTCTTATACACAATCAGAACTAATAATTATAATGAAATACAGACCTTATGGAATGCTGTGGCAGATCTCTCTTCAGCCAGGAATTCGGCTAGAGAAGCAGATCTTTCTATATTGTGTCGAACTTTGACAAAACCATAAAGATTCAGCTGACGTATAAAACTTTTTATAGAATCCGTTTCAAATATTTTGAAAGGCATTTTTCTTTCCAACACCTCAGCCTTAAACAGGTCTTCGTTAATGACAACACTTGTTCCATGCTCATCCCAGCTGATTGATTTAAAATATTCACTTTCCACAATTTGCCACAACTTTCTAGGAAAGTTCATGGACAAAAACCCTTTCATGTCACTGTCATCAACAACATGCTTTATTTTGCCATTGAAAGTTTGGACATGGCTTTCTTCTTGTAGGGATGGGTGCTTGTGGTTCCTCTCTCCATCATAGTCATATTCTTGTTGAACTGATTGTATATTTGGATCTTCCGTGCTAAATGTTCGTTCACAAGGAGGATCCATCTTCTGTCCAGTGCCTGGGCAGGCAAATGAGACTTTAGTGAAGAATTCTATAACATCACAATTAGAAGGTCACATGGTCAGTGACATCATAACCACTTTTGTAAGAATGTAAATGTCAATTATCTGTTAATGTTTTGTTTTTTAAACAGCTAAAGGTTTAACAAAAACAATTGCATCTATTACCATTATCAGTGGTGACTTTAAATTGGGACACGCAGACTTCCCTTTACAACTTCCATAGTTTTTTTTTTTTTTTAAATTTGAGATTTCATAGTTTTTAACTATTAGTAGTTTTAACATAAGCTGCACAGCCCTGTCTGAGTGCAACTCCAACTACTCTTGGGTATGCTGGAACATTTAAGATTAAAGGGAACTTTAGCCCTAGTACTAACCCAAATTTTAAACAAAAACATGTAATATTTATATTAATTTTAGGAAGGCACTATTCAGTTGCATTGTTCGTAATACATATTTAGTATAGTTCTGTATATCCTATATATATATACACACACACGCACTAACTATGTGAACCAAAGTATTGATACACACCTCTTAAAGGAACACTATAGTCACCTAAATTACTTTAGCTAAATAAAGCAGTTTTAGTGTATAGATCATTCCCCTGCAATTTCACTGCTCAATTCACTGTCATTTAGGAGTTAAGTCACTTTGTTTCTGTTTATGCAGCCCTAGCCACACCTCCCCTGGCTATCATTGACAGAGCCTGCATGAAAAAAAAAACTGGTTTCACTTTCAAACAGATGTAATTTACCTTAAATAATTGTATCTCAATCTCTAAATTGAACTTTAATCACATACAGGAGGCTCTTGCAGGGTCTAGCAAGCTATTAACATAGCAGGGGATAAGAAAATCTTAATAAAACAGAACGTGCAATAAAGAAAGCCTAAATAGGGCTCTCTTTACAGGAAGTGTTTATGGAAGGCTGTGCAAGTCACATGCAGGGAGGTGTGACTAGGGTTCATAAACAAAGGGATTTAACTCCTAAATGGCAGAAGATTGAGCAGTGAGGCTGCTGGGGCATGTTCTATACACCAAAACTGTTTCATTAAGCTAAAATTGTTCAGGTGACTATAGTGTCCCTTTAATGATTGATTTCAGGTATTCCCACAGGTGTATAAAATCACAGCAAGTCATGCTGTCTGCTTTTAAAAACATTTGTGAAAAAAGTGGGTAGTTCTGAAGTGCTCAGTGAATACAGGCGTGGTACTGTGATAGGAAGCTACATGTATACACACACACACACACACTCTCTCTCACTCTCTCTCTCTCTCTCTCTCATATCTCTCACCTTTGGGATGAACTGAAACAGAGACTGGGACCCAGGCATTCTAGCCCAACATCAGTACCTGACCTCACAAATACTTGACTGGATGAATGGGCAAAAATTCCCACAGAAACACTCCAAAATCTTGTGGAAAGCCTTCCCAGAAGAGTGGAAGCGGTTATATGTGCAAAGGGGGGACAAACTACATATAAGTGTCTATGTATTTAGAATGCAATGCTATAAAACTACAGTTTTGCACTTTCCTCCGCTAAAGAATACTACTTCAATAACCTCATAACCATGCTCTATCCTGAGAACCCAAACGCCTCTTTTACACTTTTAACGCTCTTCTTCACCCTATTGTTGCTGCTCCTCCTAACTTGACCGCTAAAAACTTTGCAAAGCGTATCACGGAGAAGATTTCCGTGATCAGGAAAGATCTCCAATCTTTCTCCTACCCGCCAATACTTCTCCCAATCCCGCACCCTCCTCTGATTTATGCTCACTTGCACCAGCTACACGAACAGAGGTTCCTGCTTTGCTTCGGTCCTCCAGCCCCACCACTTGTTCCCGCACATTTCATTCGTGCTCTGTCTCCTCTTGCTCTGGCCCTAACTAAAATATTCAATCCAGGGCCGGTGCAAGGATTTTTGCCGCCCTAGGCAAAAAAAAAATTTGCCGCCCCCCCATATGTCCTGCCCACCATGTGACATCACAATGCCCCGCCCATATGCTCTGCCATATGGGCCAACGCCAGTCTGCACAAAGTGTCTTTTATCTGAAAAGACAGTGTGTTTACATTAAAAAGCCTACAGGCACACGCTATAGACGCCAGAACCACTACATTAAGCTGTAGTGCTTCTGGTAACTAAAGTAGCCATTTAATGTGAGGTAAATTAGAGATTAGTGCCACTAATAATATATTGGATTGCCTACTTACCATCAGATGAGGACAATAGGCTGATGATGGGCTCAGTCTGGCTCCACAGGTCTGGTGTAGAACAGGAAGCAGCGCCATTTTTTGGGCCCCTTACACAGCTCAAAGTCTGGGCCCCCAGGGCTTGACCGAGAGTATGCCTACAATGCCCACACATAAATCCACCTACATGGCCCACCCATGAGTTCTCTCACAGGTAGTGGAGTGTATGTGTGTAGGGGATGTTTTATGTGTTATTGTAGAGGATGTAATGTGTGTGTTCTTATAGAATGTAGTGTATAGGGATACCAATTTGTGTAAGGGATGTAGTGTGTGTATAGTGGATGCAGTGTGTGTTTGCGTGTAAGGAATGCATTGTATGTTTCTGTGTGTGTGTGTGTGTGTGTGTGTAAGGGATGCAAGGTGTGTTTCTGTGTATGTACGGGATGCAGTGTGTCTGTAAGGGGTGCATTGAGTGTGTAAGAGATGCATTTTGTTTCTGTGTGTAAGAGAATGAGTGTGTGTGAGCGTAAGGGATGCATTGTGTGTTTCGGGTGTGTCTGTGTGTAAGGATGCATTTATGTTTCTGTGTGTGTGTGGATGAATTGTGTATGTGTGTAGTGTAAAAGAGAGGGTTTGTGGGGTAGGATAGGGACTGAGAGGGGAGCAGCTCTATTTATTTTTTTTACAAAAATGTCATAGTGCTCTCCCCTCCTGTCAATTAGTTATTTCCCCTTCCCTCCTGTCCCTCAGTGTTCTCCCTTGGCCCCCTGCCCCTCTGCAGTCCCCCTTGGTGGTCTTCTCACTCCCTCTTCCCCCTCTTAGTGGTCCTCCCTCCCCCCCTTTGGTGGTCCTTCCCCTCTTCCCCCGTTGGTGGTCCTCCCTCTGGCAAACCCCTAGTGGACCTTCCCCCCTCCTCCCTCAGCGGTCCTTACTCCCCCCTCCTCCCCCAGTGTTCCTTAGTGTCCCCCCCTCCTCGCCCAGTGATCCTTAGTGTCCCCTCCCCCAGTGGTCCTTAGTCCCCTCCCTCCTTAGTGGTCCTTAGTCCCCCTCCTCTTCCCCAGTGGTCCTTAGTCCCCCTCCTTCTCCCCCAGTGGTCCTTAGTCCCCCCCTCATCCCCCAGTGATCCTTAGTGTCCCCTCCCCCTCTTCCCCCAGTGGTCCTTAGTCCCCCCCTCCTCCCCCAGTGGTCCTTAGTCCCCCCCTTTTCCCCCAGTGGTCCTTAGTCTCCCCTCCTCCTCCCCCAGTGGTCCTTAGTTCCCCCCTCCTCCCCCAGTGGTCCTTTGTCCCCCCTCCTCCTCCCCCAGTGGTCCTTAGTGTCCCTCCTCCCCCAGTGGTCATTTGTCCCCCCCTCCTCCTCCCCCAGTGGTCCTTAGTGTCCCCCCCTCCTCCTCCCCCAGTGGTCCTTAGTGTCCCTCCCCCCCTTTGGTGGTCCTTCCCCTCTTCCCCCCTTGGTGGTCCTTCCCCCCTCCTCCCTCAGCGGTCCTTAGTTCCCCCCTCCTCCCCTAGTGGTCCTTTGTCCCCCCTCCTCCTCCCCCAGTGGTCCTTAGTGTCCCTCCTCCCCCAGTGGTCCTTAGTGTCCCTCCTCCCCCAGTGGTCCTTAGTGTCCCTCCTCCCCCAGTGGTCCTTTGTCCCCCCCTCCTCCTCCCCCAGTGGTCCTTAGTGTCCCTCCTCCCCCAGTGGTCCTTAGTGTCCCTCCTCCCCCAGTGGTCCTTTGTCCCCCCCTCCTCCTCCCCCAGTGGTCCTTAGTGTCCCTCCTCCCCCAGTGGTCCTTACTCCCCCCCTCCTCCCCCAGTGTTCCTTAGTGTCCCCCCCTCCTCGCCCAGTGATCCTTAGTGTCCCCTCCCCCAGTGGTCCTTAGTCCCCTCCCTCCTTAGTGGTCCTTAGTCCCCCCCCCTCTTTTGTTTTTTTGTTCCTTATGCGCCTTAGCAAGCCCCAGGCGGCGCAGCACTGCTGTGTGGGGGCGGCCGGATTTGAGTGACCGGCAGGAGGGAAGCACAGATCGCTCCCGCCGGTGGAGGCGGCAATTACAAGGAAATGCCTTCTCTCAATACATTTTCCTTGATCCATGGGTTCAGTGCTTGAAATCAATGGCAAACTTAATTTAGTGACATGTAAGCCTCTTAAATAGTTCTGGGAAATCAGGCCATCGAAAAGTCCCACAAAGCCTTTATCAATTAGTTTGTGTTCCTGACCTGAACTTATTGTAGTTGTTCTGGTGTCTATATCACATCCCTGAAGGCTTTTTAATGTAAACACTGGAGTTTTAGAGAAAAGGCAGTGTTTACACTATAGCATTGGGCCCTAGGAACACCTCTAGTGGCCACTCCTCAAGCACATAAGGTGAGTTTTTACTGTATTTAAGCTGGACCAGGGAGGCTAAATAGTGTTTTTAACGCTATAGGATCAGGAATACAGGTTTGTGTTCCTGTCCCTATAGTGTTCATTTAATAGAAGTTGTAGGTGATTTTCAAAGTTTTTTTTTTTTGATGGTATAAATTCCAGAGAAGTTTCTCTCTCATTGCTGCGAGGTCCATGTATGTCAATTTTGTTTTCAAACCGATTTTTAGAAACGAAATAAGAGGCAAACACATGCTTTTTAGACATCAAAAGAATTTACTGAACACACAGTAGTTACATCTCCTGTTATCATGTAGAACTAGAAAGCAACATATTTTCATAGCCTAATAAGTTATTAATATTCAACTCAATGACTTATAGCATATTTGACATGAAAAGGTGATTTTAAATCCGTGTGAAAATAAGGAACAAAAAAACAAAACAAAAAAAGTACTGGCATTTTTTGATGTTTACATATTTTTATGTAGCTTTTAAAATGTAAATTGACATTCAATACATATATGCATTTTCTTTTTACAAACACGGCTTACTTAAAAAAATACATTGTATTTTCAATTTATACTGTACAGAAGGATAATTTTAAACAATATATTACATAGCTAAAATGCTCTTATAAATACTATACATCGATGAATGGATCGATACCTTCGACAGGATGTTCTTTAGGTGTTGCTGATAGGGCAGATTTTAAGTATATTTCTCATTGCATACAGAATAAGCATGCAGTAAATGAAGGATTCAACTGTTTTGAGAAAGATTGAAGCTTAAAACAAACCAATTACAGCACACAGGGAAAGAAATTGCCTATCCCTAACCTAAAGAAAAATCCATATATACGAGATACGTTCCATGTTTAAAAGAATACAAGGCCTCTTCCTTAAATACTACTTTTTTTTCAAGTTAATGCATTTGATTTTCAAACAGAAAAAAAAACATTTTTTTCTAGTGGTAAGATGCAAAATATGCGTTCGAGCATGAAGGATCACTGCACAAGTTGTCTTCGAAATGTACAATATCTGCTCTGCGTAACAGAAAAAATAAAATAAAAAAATAAAAATAGAGGGAACATGTGAAAAAAAAAATAGCATTAAGAAAGATTTCATTCAAATAAGAATAATAATTCAGATTTCAGGGAGACTAAGAGTGAAATGGACCCTAGAGGAGTCTCCAACTGACAAAGTGACACCAGAATTTATAAGGGTTTGGAACTTTACATACACAAATGTAAAAGTCAGTTAGACTGTATATAAAAAAACAAAAACCCACCCCCCCTCCAAAATAAAAATGAGGTCAGTAGCGTTTACAGTTACACTATGCAGCCAAAAGCTGCTTTTCCCTTCAGTCCACAGCATGTGTGCATGTACCTACAGAAGGATGTCATTGATGAACCCCTGCATACCATATCAATTCACCTTAATCAGGCATGTCTATATTTAGTTTTGGAGGTGGTACTACATATTTGCCTGGACTTTGCGTGATAACCACACCAGTCTTTTTACGAAACATTGGAGCTATCTTCGGTGGTTCTGGAATAGGTGTCTCTTCTGCATCTTCGCTGTCCTCGTGGTGTATATCGTAAGAGATATTGCCATATTCTCGAAGGAAAGGAAAAATCTCTAGTAGGAACTGACAAAAGTCTTTACGGATTCCAAACCACCCTGTAAGAGAATTCATTTTGGTCAGTAGGATTTAAATTTGTTGAATTAAAACCAGATTTCCAAGTCTTTCTTTCACTAAACAATAGTAAGCTTTAGCAGAGTCACATGCTCTTACTGCGTGAAAAAATTATAGTAAATAAACATTTCACTTGTCATTATTTTTAAATTCTATACAAAATGATCATTAGCTCATGATGTCAAGCATAGGGATACACGATGGAACCAGTTTAATGTGCGTGTGTGTGTGGGGGCGGGAATTACAAGGAAATGCCTTCTCTCAATACATTTTCCTTGATGCATGGGTTCAGTTCTTAAAATCAATGGCAAACTTAATTTAGTGACATGTAAACCTCTTAAACAGGTGTAGGAAATCAGGTCATTGAAAAGGCCCACAAAGCCTTTATCAATTTAGAATAGTGTAAAGTAGAATAAAAATCGATGTATTCCATTAAATCAGAAAACATCTAATAAGGGCAATTTAATTCTTAAGCCAGAGCAAGAGAACATTTTATTATACACATTTTGACTGACTAGAAACTTTATTTTTGGTAACCATTTCAATTAAAAGATAACCACAGCAACCCTTTTATGACTATAAAATAAAGAGCACTAGATAGCACTTATAAAACATTTATAGGTAAAAGCAGAAATGATCATGAAAATTAATGATTTTAGGCAGATGTATTCAAATGTAACAATGGCACCATATATAAACTTTCACTCTCCTTTCCAAATGTCAATGTTCATGGGTAAAATAAAAAGCATTGTATGCAGGGTGCTCACAAAACTGTTGCTTTAAATTAATTTAGATATAATTTTACTTACAGTGATTCCCTCCTTTCTGACCGAAGGTGGTTGCCATTAGAGTTATTAAAGAAAGCCACAAGGGTACAAATATAGGAATATATGAGAATAAATTATGCCCATCCAATCGGTGAACAAGTAAAATCTGAAAAGGGAAAAAAACAAAACATTAAGAGTTTAGCTCAGTTGGTTCATTTAAAAAGGTTTATGTTAAAATTAAATCTATTGTTGCAATCTTGTTTCTGCGCGTTCATTATGCCAGTTTAGCTATATATTGTATTACTGGAATTATGCTTCTGGTAACGTTTTCACAGGGTCTCTATTGCTCTACTCACTATACCAGTCATCATTAAGAAAGAATTGTAATTCCAAACAGAAATTTCATATCTTATGTTAAAATATCCATTTTGGAAAAGAAGTTAGATTTTTGTTTAAAACGGTTTAGTGATGGTGTTGAAAATAAATGTGTCGTACTATTTTGTACTTTTGTGGATAGAAAATACCAAATATGGGGGCTAGCACATGAGTAGGCCAACCTAAGATGGAAGGAGAAACTAATGCTCAAAGAGCCACTCTGACCCAATCAATCAATCTGAGAGGCAGTTTTAATGCAACTATCATAATGGATGGGCTTTAAAACAGGGGTCTAAGTCCTGCAGATCTTTATTCTTCACCAGAGCATCTTGTATCACAGCCTCACTGGTCACTGGAAGCCAGTTAGAATACAGAGCAAAAGTGCAATGTGCTTAAAAATGATGTTCACTTTTGAATATTTGAAGTAGACATGCACATGTTTTGTTGTTCATATTTTTACTGATAAGAACTATGTTGCCTTTAATTAACATACAGCAGACAAATTAATGTAAACAAATTATTTTATCAAGCAGAATGCTTTCTACTAAAAATAGAATAGACAAGAGTCTTGATTGTGGCCTTGATTGGCAGTGGGAATTTAAATGCAGCAAGCATGGGGACCATGCAATCAAAGCCGTAGTGTACAGCTTAATGTAGGTGTTCTGGTGAGTATAGTCAGTCCCTGCAGGCTTTTTGCAGTCAACACTGCCTTTTCAGAGAAAAGGTAGTGTTAACATTACAGCCTATAGACACCTCCAATGGCCACTCCTCAGATGGCTACTAGAAGTGCTTCCTGGGGTAGTGCACTGACATTCAGTGTCTCCACCTTCTGCATGGAGACACTGAACTTTCCTTATAAACATGCATCCCTATGAGGGGATGCGGACTGGCCAGGGTGACATTTGGCTCCACCCCCAGCCCACCTCCTTGGTTGAGATAATCAGAATTGACAATTTCAGCCTATCCATCTTTGGCAAGCTATATCTCACTGTGCTGGTTCTAAATTAAATAGTGAGACTTGGCCTAATACAGAACAGTGTATAACCTATGCAATATTCGCACTACACAGACTACATCTTCCACCTGGTGTATTTATATAGAGTTAAGGTCGCTTTAACAGTCTTTCTTTAGTTGAGTGTAGGATTAAATTTAACATCAATACATATCAAAATCCAGTTGTATGTGCTACCCATACATGTATGCATACAGCTGAATAAAGTCACAGTGACATATGGTGGTTTAGAAATTTCCAAAACAGATATTTAAATGAAAGAAGCAGCGTACCTCAAAAGTCAACAATGGAACAACTATGGCCATCCAGCTGACTGCCATAGTGATATGTGTTCTCCTCTGTTCTGCTATAACATCCATGGAGCGCAAGAACAGGACAGACCATACAATGTAATATAGAACGACTAGGCACAAAAAGGACATCAAAATCCAGAGAGGGACACAGACGACCTGAAAAGGGAGAACCAAGCCAAACGATTCACTGACATTAAGCTCCAGAAAAGTGGGACATTTGCAGATCAGGAATCCTGGTAATGTTGCAAATGATCTTAATTTGAGATACGAACGTTTCCCAAATAAAGCAAAAGAGTAACAACACAAGACTGTAAATCACATTTAATATTAGAGATTTTAAACTATAACTCACCAGCCAAGGCCACGTGATAATGCTGTCAAGTCTTAGTGCAATGAATATAAATTGTAAAATATTAACAGAACACAAGATCTCCAGCTGCAAAGAAAAAGGAAGGAAATGGTTATACGTCCCCTAACAAACCGACATTAAATAACATTTAAAGTGGATCTGTTACTTTTCAGTATTTCATAAGGATGTATTCTTTATGAAATACTGATCAAGACTGTGTTGGGATTTCACTTAAATTCCAACTTAAACCAATGACACCAGAAGACAAAGTGAGGACTACTTTGTCTTATGGACAAGCCTGAGGTTGACAAAAGTAAGAGCTGTGTTGTCAACCTTTGTTCAATTCCAGCAGCTGTCAAAAGTGATGGCTGTGGGTTTCAGGAATGGTCTATGGAGGCTCCTGTCATGTTATGAGAACCTCCAGGAGTACAGTACTGATGCGGCTCTTGACAACTGAAGCTCCAGGAGCTGAAGAGGACCTGCAGGATGAAGTTGGTGGACAGCCTGCACATTGTTAAAACACAAAATGAAAGATTTAGCAGAGTCCCCGACACGTTGCTAAATCTCTTCAAATATTTGCTGCATTTTATTACATCTCTAAGGTTCTCTCATTGTGGGGGATATTTATCAAAGTATTCCAAAAAGTGTTAGTTTTCCTCATATTAAATCACAGCAGTTTTGATATTCAGAAATAAAATGTGCTTTTTATATAATAAAGGGCAGAACTAAAGAACCACAAAACGTTTTTCTTTTTAATATTGGAAACTTTAATACAGGCAAAAATTAGAAGCAAAAAAGCAGATTGAGGAGAAAAAACAGGAATTTACCTTTTTTTTACCCAAGTTATCCTAATCTCTGGCAGTGTGATACAGCAACCTACATTGTGTGATGCCGTAAGAAATTATGACTCGCTCCCTTTTTATTTTATAAGATCAATAGAAGGGAGCCTATGTAGATTCTATTGTACCCATTTCTGATCAAAGGCTGGTAAAAACCTGCATCAACCTCAGCCACAGCTGCCCCTGACTTGCTGGGGCACACACTAATGCCGCATATACAAGCAAGCCTGACTAGAAGCTAGGCAGTGGCGAGCTTAGTCTGAGTATAGTGGCATGTATCCTCACAGACAGAAACACATTCATTTTAAGCAGAAAACATCTATTACAACTTACTTCCAAAGACCTGTCATGCCTGAATCCCCATACACACGCAGCCACTGACACAGGTGACACAAAGAATAATGGCATGAAAACCAAGAGCCAGAAATAGTGGTTTCCTCTTTCAATTCGATCACAGACTAAAACTTCAAACATAAGGAGCAGTAAGTGAATGCCCACTGCAATGAGCATGGCTTTAAATTCCACACAGGTTTCGCCTTCTGCCCTGTAGGGTTAAGAAGAAAAATAAAAGAAACATTAATTAAAAAGGTAGTAGAAAGATTTGAATACAGGCACCATATCTATGCACTCTTTGCTTACAATACAAGGGTTAAAGGGACACTGTAGGCACCCAGACCACTTTAGCTAATTGAAGTGGTCTGGGTGCTGTGACCCTTTTGCACTTAGTACCAGAGAACTGCAATGTTTACATTGCAGCTATAAGTCTGCCCTCTTGCTTCCAGAATCCAAACTGGACCTCCAGTGTCAGATTTACCCCATACGAAAGTACTGAATAATGCATTACTATGGGGAGGTCTAATTCGCGCACGCGGCCTTTGCCGCACATGCGCATTAGGTCTCCCCCACCGGCTGACGTCGATGAGGAAGAAGCGTGGGCAGAGCCTGATCCAGCACCGAGGGACATCGGCGCTAGATTCAGGTAAGTGGCTGAAGGGGTTTTAAAATATCTCAAAACGCACATTAAACTGACACTGCACTGCCCAGATGCACACACAAAATAAATAAAAATAACTGTTTAGTAGATACACCCAAAATGCAAACATGCATGCATTTAATTATGCATTTTTACCATTGGGGTATATCTAAAAACAACATGCTAAATCTTGCAAGTCCTTCCCTTATTCCCACGTCCAAACTTTCTGTGACTGTCCAATTACATATTTCTCCATGAAGCTCAATGTGAAGTTGAGTTTAGCTCCACTGAGCTAAACAACCAAGCAGTAACGGTATGGTTGTCTGAATGACATATTTAAAATGTAAAAAAAGAGAACACACTCTTCACACATAAAGCACTTCAGCTTTTAGAGGTTCAAAGTGTTCCTTTAATGAATATTAATGTGAATTTACTAAACATGCTGACATTTCGTTTTCAATTCAATACAATTCACTTTTTATATTTTAACTACAACAAGAGTAATCCACACTACTAAACAACATAGAAATGAAAAACAACATGCCAGTTTAATACACTTTAAGACAGGTTATTTACAAACAAAAAAAAGCTTCCTTTGAAAATAACTATGTATTTGTTTTTTATTAAATACATGATAGAAACACTCTGAGAAATTCCAGTATTTGTTTAAAATATTTTATATAATTTATGGACAGATTTTTGGCTAGGTTTGTTCATATAAACATAAACCTGCATCAAAAGTCCAGACTTTATACATTACATATTTTGCAGTACTCTCTGGGCCCTGGTATGTGATGCGTTCAAGTTATCGTAAACACCACAAACAAATAGGAACATGTGTGATGGAAGCTAAATTGAAGATTGTAGAAAGCTTGTATGTATGAAGTGTTTGTATCTATGTATTTAAAATATATATATTACACACATTTACTCATACAAACAGGACATTACAAGTGTTCTGCCTAAAATATAGTCAACACACCTGTATTGCGGGTTCTTTGCCCAAACGCCAGTACCCACCGAGGCTCCAACAATAACCATTAGTTTCCAAAGCCATATTGGCGTAAACACTGCCCAGTAACTCCATTGAATAATACCGTCCAGCCGCAGAGACAGAAGAACAGAAAACAGCAACAAACAGGCATAAATAAGGAATTTGCTGTAAAACACAAAGCAGAAGAAATGTTACTTGGTGAGTGGATTTTAATGATATTAAGTCAAAAAAGATTTATTTAAAAAATGTTTCCAATCTGTTTTAAAGGTGAAGTTCCATCTGCGCTGCTTAAAATATTTTATATGAAAGGAGATTAGTCACTGAACTGTGCAAAATTAAATCAAACTAGTTACTTTGCGAAAATAGCAATGTCTAAAGGAAGTATTTTAACCCCTTAAGGACCAAACTTCTGGAATAAAATGGAATCATGACATGTCACACATGTCGTGTGTCCTTAAGGGGTTAAAGGATATCTGTCATTTCTAATTAACACGACATTTTCAGAGCATAAAATTCTGTCTATACATTTGTCTATACCAAATTTATAGTTTGGGAGAAAACCCTTCTCAGTCAAATTTTCAGCATAGTCTCTATGCTGACAATTCAATGGACAACGGAGAGCAGAAAAGACCTCCCACAGGCGCATGATTGCTATGGTAACTCCCAAGCAAATGCTGCTGGACGCTTGCTAGGGAGTTTTCAATTTGCCAGAACTTGCGATTTGATGAAGAGAACCTGCAGCTTATCCAAATGATATACGCAGTGAGAGGTTTTCTGGTAAAGGGACACTATAAGCACCACAACAACTTTAGCTTGTTGAAGCAGTTTTGGCATATAGATCATGCCTCTGCAGCCTCACTGCCCAATTCTAGGACATGTAGGAGTTTAATCACTTTGTTTATGCAGCTCTAGTCATACCTCCTCACAATACTAAACACTTCCTGTAAACTTCCTTTATTGCAGTCGTTTTAATTTCTTATATCCTGCCTTCTAGATCATGCAACAGCCTCCGGTGTGTGATTAAAGTTAAAAACTTCCAAAGCAGGTTAAAGTAGCACTGTCACAGTCCGGGGACTTTGCAGAATTTTCAAAGACCCCTCGGCGGTAACATTGCGGCTGGGGGTCAGATGGCTGGGGGAGGGAAAGTTCAGCATTGAAGGCAATGGAGAATTCCACAAGATCCCTGCAGTCGTCACTGGTGATAGCTGTCAGGATTGACACCGTAGCTCTGCCCCGTAAGTCAGACATAGGATAAATACATAAGACAAAGTAGTCCGTTTTTAGTTAGAAATAATAACAACAACAAAGTATTTAACCATGAAAGGTACATTCAGATTACTCTGGTTTTAAAGTACATCCTAGAGATGTTACCTTAGCCCAACATCCAGGGGCTGTTACTATTACCCAATTTAACGGTACTCATTTTATCTACCCCGGAAAGATGAAAGACTGAGTCAACCCTGCCGGGATTCCAACCTGCGACCCAAGGGTTGAACAGATTCTACTGATGATGCATTAGCCAACTGAGCTATCTCACCAGCATTTAGATTAAAATTGGAAAAAAGAGGAAGTGATTGGGTAAAGGCAAGTACGGTGCGACAGTGCAGTTTTAATGTCTAATTGCAAATTAAACAATTTTTTTTTTTTTTATACAGGATGTGTATACCCGGAAGCAGAGTAGGCGACTGCCATTTCGGGCAGGCAGGTGCCTACTCTGCAGTGATGGCGAACCTATGGCACCCCAGCCCTCTCTGTGGGCACGCGGCCATAGGTTTGCCATCACTGCAGAGTAGGCACCTGCCTGCCCGAAACGGCAGTTGCCTACTCTGCTTCCGGGTCGGGAGGATAGGAAGCAGGGGGAGGGATCGAGGAAGCAGCTCACCTGTCCTCCCTCGAGCTGTGTGGAGCGTTGCCGTGCGTTACCAGGGCAACGCTCCATACAGCATCGCGCGGGATGACAGGAGAGCTGCAGGACCTGTCATCCTGTCCTGCATACCACCAGGGATGGCTGTGTTCCCCCCTCCCCTTCACCAAAGGTAAGAAGAAGGGAAGGGAAGGAGGGATTTAATAAATATTTAATATGAAAAAATAAAAATAAAAAAATTAATGCATCTTCAACCCCCCTATCCACAGCACACCTACCCCCCTACTCAGCAGACTGCGTGCGTGTACTCAGCAGACTGCGTGCGTGTACTCAGCAGACTGCGTGCGTGCACTCAGCAGACTGCGTGCGTGCACTCAGCAGACTGCGTGCGTGCACTCAGCAGCGTGCGTGCGTGCACTCAGCAGCGTGCGTGTTTGTGTGTGTGTGTGTGTGTATTTAGCAGTCTGTCTGTGTGTCGGTGTGTGTATGTATTAAGCAGTTGGTGTGTGAATGTGTTCAGCAGTCTGTGTGTATGTATTGCATTTGTTTGAGATACTAATAAATATAAGCTTAATTTATATCATTATTTAAAATTTGTATAATTTAACTCTCTGTTGTGAGAGAAAGTTGTTAACTGCACGAGTAGTTTTTTCTAAACGTAAACCTCAGTATTCAGGTTTAATAGCCATGTTGGCACTTTGAGGGAAAAAAAGTTGGCAGGTATTGCGGTTTGGGCACTCAGGCTCAAAAAGGTTCGCCATCCCTGTGCTAGGGCTACGTAAACAGAAACAAAAGTGATTTAACTCCTAAATAGCAAAGATTTGAGCACTGAGACTGCAGATCTATACGCCAAAACTGCTTAATTAATCTAAAGTTATTTTGATGCCTACAGTATCCATTTAAGATTAACAAGTAAAAAAACAAAACAAAAACATGCTTTAGGCTGACTGACTCCATCAATTTAACTTTTACTCAGTTGAATCATGGACACGTAGAATAGAGGCCAAACAGATTAAAGCCACATTTCTTCCTTAGCTATACATTTGCAAACAATTATGTGCAAAGAATCTGCTGTACTTAACAAATCTCTCCCAAACCCTACCAACAATCATAGTTACTTCTTATTGCCTAACATCTCGCTGCTATGATTTGCTTGCCATTCTTGGAAAACGCAGTTAAAGGAACACTCCACTGATTTTCTTTTTATTTCTTAAGCTTCTTTTAACAGTGACCCCTGCAAAAGTTAAAATACATGGATGGGTTGTATTTGCAATCATGGCTGCAAGTTTAGATTACATTCTCAACAACCAACTGTTAGGTAAATCCTATTGTATAAAAGAAACCGTAAATAAAATAGTGGGAGGACCAGGAGCTACTATTTAGGATATAAAGCCAGGGAGAGAGAAAAAAATAAGAAAAAGAAAGGCTCGGATGCACTGTGATAAAAACAGATAATATAAAATATTAAAATACCTAGGTGTTAAAGCTAATGAATAGTTAAAGGGACACTGTAGTCACCTGAACAACTTTAGCTTAATGAAGCAGTTTTGGTGTATAGAACATGCCCCTGCAGCCTCACTGCTCAATCCTCTGCCATTTAGGAGTTAAATCCCTTTGTTTATGAACCCTAGTCACACCTCCCTGCATGTGACTTGCACAGCCTTCCATAAACACTTCCTGTAAAGAGAGCCCTATTTAGGCTTTCTTTATTGCAAGTTCTGTTTAATTAAAGGACCACTCTAGGCACCCAGACCACTTCAGCTTAATGAGGTGGTCTGGGTGCCAGGTCCTTCTAGGGTTAACCCATTTTTTCATAAACATAGCAGTTTCAGAGAAACTGCTATGTTTATGAATGGGTTAAGCCTTCCCCCTATGTCCTCTAGTGGCTGTCTCATTGACAGCCGCTAGAGGCGCTTGCGTGCTTCTCACTGTGATTTTCACAGTGAGAGCACGCCAGCGTCCATAGGAAAGCATTATGAATGCTTTCCTATGTGACCGGCTGAATGCACGCGCAGCTCTTGCCGCGCGTGCGCATTCAGCCGACGGTGAGGAGAAGAGGAGGATCGGAGGAGGAGAGCAGGAGGAGATCTCTCCGCCCAGCGCTGGAAAAAGATAAGATTTAACCCCTTTCCCCTTTCCAGAGCCGGGCGGGAGGGGGTCCCTGAGGGTGGGCGCACCCTCAGGGCACTCTAGTGCCAGGAAAACGAGTATGCTTTCCTGGCACTAGAGTGGTCCTTTAAGATTTTCTTATCCCCTGCTATGTTAATAGCTTGCTAGACCCTGCAAGAGCCTCCTGTATGTGATTAAAGTTCAATTTAGAGATTGAGATACAATTATTTAAGGTAAATTACATCTGTTTGAAAGTTAAACCAGTTTTTTTTTTCATGCAGGCTCTGTCAATCATAGCCAGGGGGGGTGTGGCTAGGGCTGCATAAACAGAAACAAATTGATTTAACTCCTAAATGACAGTGAATTGAGCATTGAAATTGTAGGGGAATGGTCTATACACTAAACCTGCTCTATTTAGCTAAAGTAATTTAGGTGACTATAGTGTTCCTTTAATAGTATAAAACACTAAACAAGAATAATACAAAATAAGTAAATAAAAACATGAACTAGGGTAGATAAGGAAATGACAATATGTGTTCCAATCCAACTTCTTGAATATACCACTGGAAGCTGCAGCGATAACCTCATGGGAGCTCCTTGCAGTAATTTCCAGGCCCCAGAGAAAGAAGTGACGGGCACCCAGCAGACTCCAGATAAGTTGTCAAACTACTCACAAACAATATGATTACCTACATTGGGAGGGCCTGGACACTTCTGGCACCAATACCACCAGATGTTATAGTGCCTGGAGTGTCAAGAGAAATCTGCACTTTTATAAAGTGTCTAGTTTGCACCGCCCTCGCTAGAAGAAAACATTTGAGGGCTTTGCAAAAGAAAACATTGGTTTTAATGTTTCTCTATGTGATGTGCTTCTCCGAGTAGCATGGAAATTGTCACGCATGCCATCTTCATCCTAATGTTTCAATATGAGAAGCATTCTACTTGCCAATAGATCATCAGTGGTAATCTCTAGGCAGGTGGATTGAAGCTGTGACGAGGGACTGACTCGCTGGTGGATTAAAGGAAAGTTGACGCTTTATTTTAAGTGAAAAGGGGGCACAGGTAAATTGGCAATACAATACTCCAGTATTATACATAATTTATTTTATGTAGAACACTCAAGTGTTTCTTTAATATCAATTTTACTGAAAATGGAGCAAATGGGGGGAAATGGTTAGAAACCTACAGGTATTTTTAAAAGTTTTTTTTTTTTTTTCAATGATGTAATTTATGACAATTCCCCTTTAGCCTCACTGCAAATCTATTAAAGGATCAAACCTGAATTTAAAAGACACCAGCCCCTCCTCCTCTTTCCTAACTAGGTCTTGCCTTTAGTACTCCTATTGCACTAGTTCAAAAGAGCAAACCACTTCCCTGGCCAATCAGCATCTCCTCATAGAGATGCATTGATCCAATGCATCTCTTTGGGGAAAGTTCAGTGTCTTCATGCAGAGGGTGGAGATGCTGAATGTCAGTACCCAAGAAGCACCGCTAGTGGCCATCTGAGGTGGGCACTGGAGGTATCCCTAGGCTGCAATGTAAACACTGCCTTTTCTCTGAATAGCCAGTGTTTACAGCAAAAAGCCTGCAAGGACTGACTATACTCACCAGAACAACTACAATGATCTGTAGTTGATCTGGTGACTATAGTGTCCCTTTAATTCACGGGTCCTCTCTAGTGATCATTATCCTTTTCTGATCCCCTACATTCCATTATTCTTGCTTCCCCAGACCACATTCCTAAACCCTTACCACCCATGGTTGGGTCTTCTCCTAGTCCTTATGCCCTTTATGACTAGACCGTACAACTTCCTGGACCCTCTCCTGATCCTCTACAATCCATAACTATGTCTTTCTAACCCCAGGACAGTGTTTTGATTCACTATATTCCATTATGCCCAGGACGCTCTCCTGAAGTCCAACATTACATGGCCTCCAGGACCCTCGCCTGAAGCCCTACATTACATGACCTCCTGGACCCTCTCCTGAACTTCTGCCTTACATGACCACAAGGACCCTCTCCTGAACTTCTGCATTAAATGACCACCAGGACCCTCTCCTGAACTTCTGCATTAAATGACCACCAGGACCCTCTCCTGAACTTCTGCATTAAATGACCACCAGGATCCTCTCCTGAACTTCTGCCTTACATGACCACCAGGACCCTCTCATGAACTTCTGCCTTACATGACCACCAGGACCCTCTCCTGAACTTCTGCCTTACATGACCACCAGGACCCTTTCCTGAACTTCTGCCTTACATGACCACCAGGACCCTCTCCTGAACTTCTGCCTTACATGACCACCAGGACCCTCTCCTGAACTTCTGCCTTACATGACCCTCTCCTGAACTTCTGCCTTACATGACCACCAGGACCCTCTCCTGAACTTCTGCCTTACATGACCACCAGGACCCTCTCCTGAACTTCTGCCTTACATGACCACCAGGACCCTCTCCTGAACTTCTGCCTTACATGACCACCAGGACCCTCTCCTGAACTTCTGCCTTACATGACCACCAGGACCCTCTCCTGAACTTCTGCCTTACATGACCACCAGGACCCTCTCCTGAACTTCTGCCTTACATGACCACCAGGACCCTCTCCTGAACTTCTGCCTTACATGACCACCAGGACCCTCTCCTGAACTTCTGCTTTACATGACCACCAGGACCCTCTCCTGAACTTCTGCCTTACATGACCACCAGGACCCTCTCCTGAACTTCTGCCTTACATGACCACCAGGACCCTCTCCTGAACTTCTGCCTTACATGACCACCAGGACCCTCTCCTGAACTTCTGCCTTACATGACCACCAGGACCCTCTCCTGAACTTCTGCCTTACATGACCACCAGGACCCTCTCCTGAACTTCTGCCTTACATGACCACCAGGACCCTCTCCTGAACCCCTACATTACATGACCACTAGGACCCTCTTCTGAACCACATTACATGACGTGACCACCAGGACACATTCCTTAACCCCTACATTACAGGACTCTCATGAACCCCTACATTACATGACCCCCAGGACCTCCTGAACCCCTACATTACCCTCAGGACCATCTTCTGACTCCCCTTATTCCTTGACCAACAGGACCTTCTCCTGACCCCCTACATCCCATGTCCCCCTGGACTCTCTCCTGAACCTCTACATGACATGACCCCCAGGACCCTCTCACGAGTCCCCTTATTCCATGACCAACAGGACCTTCTCCCCCTCCCTCGTATTCTTTACCCCCTGGACTCTCTCCTGACCCGCTACATCCCACTTGACCCTCTATGGTCCGCTTCTTCTTATTGCTACCTCCATGACTAGGCCTTACCCCCATCGCTCTAAGATTAGATCTCACCATTCCCAGAGCCCTCTCTCCGGATCCCCAGCCCTCCATGTCTCTCCCCGGGCCCTCCATGTCTCTCCCCGGGCCCTCCATGTCTCTCCCCGGGCCCTCCATGTCTCCCGATTTCCCAGGATCCTCTCCTGATACCAAACCCATTATAACTCCCGGCTCCCCCGGTCCTGGTGACTAGGCCGAACCCCCTTCCGGCACTCTCCTGGTCTCTGTCCCATCTGCCGTCCCTCGGCCCCCTTTCCCCCCTGCCCCCGGCCCGTGTCCCGTGTCCCGTGTCTCCGTACCTGGGGTTGAAGTCCTGGAAGAGGCCCCTGAGATTCATGTTGTGATCCCAGTTCCGGTCTCACTGCAGCTCCGGCATTGCGACCAGAGCCAGGGCCCAGCCACCGTAAATACACCAAATCCTGCGCAACATCCTCGTAATAGAACGCCCGCAACCAGTCGCATTGCGCGTCTATAGCAGTAATTACGGCACACCTAGCTGTGTGCAGAGTCGGGAAGGGGAGTGTATAATAACAATAATATTTACAGTAATTGCATGTCTAATGGTGCCATTCATTATCACACCTGACATGGTGCTGTCAGGGGGTCTATGTAAGCCCACTCTAAATGGCCACCGCGACCTTAATTATGGTTAGTGCCCTCTGGGTATTGATTAATTTAGTGTATACAGACCCCCCAATGCTAACTCACAGGGGTACAAATATATATATATATATATATATATATATATATATATATATATATATATATATATATATATATATATTTATATAAACATACACACACCATCAAGCAGACTTGCCATGTTTCTAGTTATTCCAGATGATGATCTATCACATTATTATTATTATTATTATTATTATTATTATTATTTTACTTGTTTAGTAAATCCAGCACTTCATTTTATTCTCCAGGATATATCTGCCTGCCACTGTTTTCACCAGCACCTGCTGTTATTTATATTATTATTATTGTTATATCATTGTTTTGTGCTTATCTGTAAAATTTTGCTGAAAAGAACACAATCTATTAACCACTTGCCACATTGTTAAAAATGGGGGATTAGCAGACATATAACTATTTGTATCACATTGTTATTATTAGCTACATTTATGCTGATGTCAGAATGACAGAAATATGTTTACTATGAGTATGTTGTAATTCCATTGTCCTTTATAACAGGGATGTGTTGAGGCAGATGAACCTGGTACCAAGCACCTAGGCAGCAGTCAATGACAAGGCATTTCTCTGGCTGCAATATTTTCCTGTTGTTTTAGAAAGCTCTCTGAACCAGACACCAGCAAGAAAGCTTGAGAATTGTCCAGAATGCAAAGTGAATTTCAAAATTCAAGGGACACCATAATCACCAGAACAACTACATCTTAATGTAGTTCTGGTGAGTACAGTCAGTCCCTGCAGGCATTTTTATATAAATACTGTCTTTACAGAGAAAAGGCAGTGTTTACATTGCTCCCTAGGTACACGTCCAGTGGTAGTCACTCAGATGGCCGCTAGAGGTGCTTCCTGGGTCTGAGCTGACAATGTGCAGCACTGATGTTCAGCTTCCTCGTGTGTTTCGTGTACTATGCTCTATTTCCCGTTCGGGAGCGTTCATACGAAAGGTACCCATTCTTCTCCCGAACGGGGATCACCCGTTACCCCATTAAAATGTTCACACCAATCAATTAGAACGTTCGCACCTACAACATATCTGCGAAACCGCAAGGGAAGTAAATAATGAGTGCTTCCCTGGGTGGCCGCCATTTCGTATAGACGAAAGCCAAACGGGGGAGCATTTGTATCCCAAAAGGAGACGCTTCACACCGGAACTCCATGAATGGGTCCCTGAGGTTGGTGGGACACTTTTGGGGTACTGGCTGTTCTGTTCGCCCTATCTACTCCTAAAAGAGCCTAATCACTGTTCGGGCTAGTGACTGTCCAAAGAGCGCTCTCTCCGGTGATGCCTATGTGGAGATATCCACTGGAGAGAGAGACGCGAGCCCAGCAGAGAATCCCTGGAACTGTGAGTCGGCTTCACAGCCACAGACTCCCACTTGCCGCCTGGAAGTCCGTGCCGACCAATAGGAGAAGGGCCGCCATTCAAACTGGTTTTGCGCCCTTTCTCCTGATTGGCCAGCAAAACACTCTTCCCCGAGCGCTGATTGACGCAATTTGGTTTTGCGTCCTTTTCCTGATTGGCGGAACACCTCCTCTCCCCGAGCGCTGATTGGCGCTATTTGATTTTGCGCCTGTCTCCAGATTGGCAGTTGCTTGGTTTAGGCACGAAGTTTGAATTCGTCGGACTAAACCAAGCAACTCTGTGGAACTGATACAAAACAGAACAAAATAAGGTTGCGCCTAAAATATACAGTAAAACATATAAGAGTGTATATAAAAAGTAATATAAAATAATACAATTTAATATCAAATATTAAATGAAATATAAATGGATAATTGGCAATAGTCCAAAACACATCATAAGTCCGTAATGGTAGATGCCATGTATAAAAACATGGCATCTACCATCACGGACTTATGATAAGTGTTTTGGACTATTGCCAATTATCCATTTATATTTCATTTAATATTTGATATTAAATTGTATTATTTTATATTACTTTTTATATACACTCTTATATGTTTTACTGTATATTTTAGGCGCAACCTTATTTTGTTCTGTTTTTTATAATTTCTTACCTTTAGGGGATTATAGGGGACTCCCCTTTAAGGATTGCAGCCTTACTATTATTTTCTTGTGTGGCAACCTAGCGCTGATTTTTCTCTTTCCAACTCTGTGGAACTAATTGCGGGGAGGTACAGAGCCTTGAGCCCGGACTTTATACAATGATTTCTTGGGCTCTGTACATCCAATAGCCCTGCTTTTTGCAGGGATCCTAGTTGGGGTATATATGTGTACCCCTTTTACTTCCCGGGGCACAGAGCCCCCTAGGTTTCCCCTATGTATGTAATGTGTCCTATTGTCTGTAAATATTGTGCTGTTGGTATCTCCCAGAGCAGGATATGGTTGTATGTAAACCATCCACCTCCAGCCTGGGACTGAGGAATTTCTACTGAATAGTATGGAGACCCCCTGTGGGGGTCTGTGTATAAATTAAGCCTGTACCAATAAAGCATTGTCAGTGTTGTACTCCCAGAGCTATGTATCATCCAGTTCCTGGGAGGGAAAAGGGTTAAGCACTGTTCCAGCTCAGAGGGAATGCAGCGGGGAAAGTCCTTATAAGGACTAAGAAGCACCCAGGTGTGTGTCATCCAGCCCCTGGGAGCGCATAGAGCTACTCCCCTATCCATTCCCCAAATAGGAAGCGGTCCCTGGCAGAGGTACCTAGCCGGGTCACAGGGAGCTCCGTCACAGTGTTCATGAATGATGCTGGGCCTGACAGTTCTGTATTCACCCTGAGCAGGAGCCTCAGATATATCTCACGTAGGGCCTGCCGTACTTCTAATACTTTTACATATTGTTTAAATTTGCTGATATATTACTGGTCCCTGAGGAAGTTCCTTTATAATAGCGAAACATGTACGACCTCTATGTTTTGTCTATTGCAAAACTGTATATTTTGTTGTTGTTTTTGCCATAATAAAACTCATTTTTTGGGGCCTGTATTTTTTTTACAAATTGTTCATATTTACTGATTTTATTACTGGTCCCTGATGAAGTTTCTTTATAGGAATGAAACGCATAGGACCTCTGTGTTTTATCTATTACAATATTGTGACAAAACAATGTATTTTATTCTCAAAATTACTTTCTCTGCGTTTGGTAGACAAATCTACCGAACACTTACCACCCCCATGGCTCATTAACGTCAAATAAACCACAGACTTAAGTGCTCTCCCTGTATGGCTGCCGTTCGTATCAATGAACAACACGTGTTGGAGAAAACAGTGGCCATCTTGTCACACAAAAGCAGGCAGCGGTACTTGGTCGTAGAGTGTCTGGAACTCTAAGTCAGACATTCGACCTCGCGAACACCGGCCAAACCTCACGAACGCCAGCTTCTTTCCACAACAAGCCAGGAAAGCGCTGTTCGGTAGGATTGTTTGCACAAACAAGGTGAACAACCGCTACCTATGAGCCAGGGGAACCATTCGTCTTTTTGTTAGTTTTGGAACTCCCGAAACTGACTGACCGCTACCTCTGATTCTATGGAACTAAGTTTGGCAGGCGCCACGTATGCGGTCTGTCAGAATTTTACCCCGGTGGTGATTCGGCTGTGTTTGTGGGATCTTAGCGCTATTTGGACAACTTGGGTGCTCAGATCCAGGCTATACAGGAATATAATATTTGTTGAGGTTCCAATATGTGTTTTGTGTATTTTTAATGTTTTATGATTTGGGACTCTAGTGCCTGGGAGATAATTAGTTTAAGCAAAGTTCACTAAATTATCTCCCAGACACAGAGACTCCGGGGTGTGTTGTGGGAATGTCCTGGGCGTGTTGTGGGAGTGTTTTGCTATGCTCTGGCTTGAGACCCCCTGCTGGTAGTCTGTGTATAAAAGTGGGCCATCTGGCCATAATAAAACATTCCTGTTGTACACTGCATCAAGTCTCGACTGATGTTTTGGTATGTGACCGACTAACCGCTGGATTTACTTTGATTAACTACTTGGATTTCGGGAACATACGAATCTACGTTCAATGCAAACAGGCTATAATCACTAAGTCCCTAGCATTTCGGGATTGTACGTACGAATGGAGTATACAAAATACAAGAAGTTCATTACAAAGATATATTTTATATTGTTTATGCCATAATAAAACTCCTTTTTTGGAAACCTCAAATCTGGATTCTGGTCTGGTACCTGGTTGAGAGCAGTGACCTCAAGGAGGCTATAGCTCCCCATCACCTTCTTACACGTCTGTGAGTGCCATATGTTATTGCGTGATAATTTCAGTTTTTAACAATTTTACACTATAATTTCTGTTTTTAACAATATTACACTACGTTATGTTTGTTAATCCATATTTAGCTATATATTTTAGCTGTATCCCTTTGTTTGTTTGTACATTGAATTTCTAACAATACTGAAAACGACATAGGACCAAATGGGGCTAACAATTCTTAAAACGGGCATGTGCTGTAAAAGAGAGGATACATTTAGGGACACCAGTGAGGACAGGTCTCTACTGAGAAAGAAAAGAGCACAAAAAGACAGTAGGTTTGGAAAGCAAAGATGGGGAAACAGGTCATGAGAACCCAGGGACCAGGGTGACCAGCTGTGTCTTGGAATTTTGTACAGCTCGGAGCAATGGTTCCAGGACCCCAGGGTAATGGGGAGAGCGGAATTTAGGGTTGTCTATACAAAATGGCTCATTTGTAATAGCATGTTAAATGCTATATTCATTAAAGTGTCATTCATAGGAGCTCAGGTG